>NW_008355824.1:399145-399936 GCF_000622305.1 Nannospalax galili
AAACAGGCACCCAAAAGATCCAGACCTATATGCTACTAAATCTGAAAATCTAAAAGAAATGGATGTATATGTGAAATCATGGAAACCACCAAAGTTAAACCAAGAAGAGGTCAACAGTTTAAACAGACCCATAACACATAAGGAAATTAAAACAGTAATACAAAGCTTCCCAACTAAAAAAGCCCAGGCCTAGATGGATACACAGCAGAATCTACCAGACATTTAGAGAAGACCTCCAACAAATACTACTTAATTATTCAAAATAGAAACAGAGGGAGAATTCCCAAATTCATTCTATGAAGCCAGCATCACTCTAATACCCAAGCCAGGTAAAGACACAACCAGAAAAGAAAACTATAGACCAACATCCTTAATGAACATAGACGCAAAAATTTTCAACAAAATACTTGCAAAGAGCATATAGACACACATCAAAAAGATCATTCACTATGATCAAGTAGGCTATATCCCAGAGATGCAGGGATGGTTCAATATACGCAAGTCAATAAATGTCATTAACCATATAAATGCACTCAAAGACAAAAAACACATCGTCATCTCAATAGATGCAGAAAAGGCTTTTGACAAAATTCAGCATCCATTTATGTTCAAAGTCCTAGAGGGAACTAGACTGGAGGGAACCTACCTCAACATAATTAAGGCAATATACATACAAACCTACAGTCAACATCATTCTAAATGGAGAAAAACTGGAAGCATCCCATTAAAATCAGGAACCAGGGGCTTAAGAGTTGGCTCAGCAGTTAAGAACACTGACTGTTCTTGTACAA
>NW_008355824.1:400126-406405 GCF_000622305.1 Nannospalax galili
GCTTTTCTAAATGCCAATGACAAGCAATTGGAGAAAGAGTACAGGGAAATGCTCCCATTCACAATAGCTGCAAAAATTAAAATATCTTGGAATAAACCTGACCAAAGACACCAAACATCTCTACAATGAAAATTTTAAATTGTTAAAGAAAGAGATTGAGGAAGACACCAGGAGATGAAAGGGCCTCCCATGCTCATGGATTGGAAGAATTAATACTGTGAAAATGACCATCCTACCAAAAGCAATTTGTATATTTAATGCAATCCCAATCAAAATCCCCATGACATACTTCAAAGAATGAGGAAAACAAAACAAAACAAAAAACCTTAAATTCCTATGGAAGCACAAAAGACCCCAGATAGGCAAGGCAACCCTGAGCACAAAGAGCAATGCTGGGGGGATTACTATACCAGATCTCAAAGTATACCACAGAACTCTAGTCATAAAAACAGCATGGTACTGGCACAAAAATAGACATATCAATCAATGGAACATCATTGAAGATCCAAATCGAGTACATGCAATTTTAGCCACCTTATATTTGACAAAGGTGCCAAGAACACAATGGAGGAAAGACAGCATCTTCAACAAATGGTGCTGGCAAAACTGGACCTCTACCTGTAGAAGAATGAAAATAGGTTCTTATTTTTCACATTGAACAAAAGTCAACTCCAAATGGATCAAAGACCTCAATGTGAAACTGGAAACCCTGAAACTATTAGAACAAAATATTGGCAGTAACTTACAAGATATAGATGTAGGAAAGGATTTTCTAAATCAGACAGAAGTTGCTCAGGAATTAAGGTCAGCAATCAACAAGTGGGACCTCATTAAACTATAAAGCTTCTGTACAGCAAAAGAAACAAAAAAGTGAAGCGAAAACCCACAGAATAGGTTAAAATCTTCACCAGTGACACATCTGACAGAAGTTTAATATCCAGAATATAAAAAGAACTCAAAAAACAAAGAATCGAGAAACCAAATGACCCAATTAAAAGATGGGCTAAAGATCTAAACAGAGAGTTCTCAAAGGAAGAAATAAAGATGGCTAAGGAACATCTCAAAAAGTGTTCAAGATCATTAGTAATTAGGGAAATGCAAATTAAAACCACCCTAAGGTATCACCTTACCTCAATCAGACTGGCTAGGATCAAGAGAACAAATGACACCAAATCCTGGTGAGGATGTGGAGAAAGGGGAATGCTCATTCACTGCTGGTGGGATTGCAAACTTGTTCAACCCCTATGGAAAACAGTGTGGAGAACTCTTAAAATACTACAAATGAACCTGCCATTTGACCAGGTTATACCACTCCTTGGCATATACCCAAAACTCTCATCCTATTGAAGAGACACTTGTGCACCCGTGTTTGTTGCTGCTCTTTTCACAATAGCTAAGAGATGAAAGCAACCTAAGTTCCCCCCTAAACTGATGAGTGGTTAACAAAAATGTGCTATATTTACACAATGGAGTTCTATTCAGCAGTAAAGAAAGATGAAATAATGATATTTGCAGGTAAATGGATGGATCTAGAAACTGTTATTCTAAGTGAAGTAACAGACTCAGAAAAGTAAATGAAGTATGTTCTTTCTCATATGTGGGTCCTAGCCCCAAATCCTTTTAAATTCCAGGTCCTCCTAATAAGACGATTCTATACAGCAGCCCTTCTGCATGAAATAAGTACCATCATCATGACATCAGCTGAGCCTGATCACGAAACATCATTACAATTGGGCTCGTTGACAGCTGTTCTCTTTCATTAAAGGAGGGCCAAGCAGGGTCATTGAATCCTCACCAGATTATCCAGCCACTCTTCCCAGCCAGCCTTATGTAATTTGATCCTAATTACACATGGCCTTCTGGTTTCTGGGAGAGCTAAAGTATACAATCTGGGGAAGGCTAGGAAGAGAAGGCATGGCCTATGCTGGGTAAAGGCTTTCCAGTGTGCATACCCTCAGGTCATACATCCACCTCAGCAACCCCTCAGTTATTTAAGCTCAGTAAATTCATCAGTTCCCCAGTAAAATTTTAATCAAACATTGGCTTGACACTAGAACCTTAAAGGGAATAAGCATTGTTTAGCATCCCCAGGAAAAGAAGTCTCACAACAAATGGAAAAGTTATTTGTTAATGCTATTATATCTCATAATCATTTAAAAAAAGAAAATGAGAATGTAAAAGATGTTAAAAGGATATAGGAATGGAGATATTTTCCAAAATAAACAGAAAAAATGAGAAAGCCCAAGCAAGTGAAGAAGGTCTGTTTAGGTTTATTATGATATATAAAGGAAGAGACAAAAATAGCATACACATAATCTTAAAATTTCTATGGTCACTGTTTAGTCAACTAATTTAAGGAACAAAATATATATCTAGTCAAGTTTTATCTGAGAATATTTGGTTTTCTACCCAAGCCTTATCTACATAGCACATGATTAAATGAAAAGTACCAGACTGGTGGAACTAACCTTATTGGATGTTTAACAGCCATAATTTGAAGCCTATACTAATCTGGTCAGAGGAACTTAAAGGACAATTTTTCCCCCTTACCCTCCAAGGTCGACTAAATTCCAGGGGATTATGGAACATCTCTCAAAATGTCATGTAACTGTGGTGAGTCACCTGTCCTCTTGTTCAGGGAGTACATGGAAACCCCACAAGATGGACGTGAATCAATCTACAGAGAGGAGGTTCAACTCAAAGAAAACATCTCATTCATGCTGCCAAGTGAAGCCAGACATGGTTAAGCAGGACCTTTGACTTATCTTCACATACATATAACTCCTCCCAAGCCCATGTGACCCCTGAGGAACAGATCCTCAAATGACCTTAAGTGTAAAAATAAAGAGATTTATTTTGGCCAACTGTATGGTCTTAAAACACCCAAAAGGAAAGTATAACCAGAGTAAAGTCATCAGTATATTTCTTTAAGAGTTCTAAGGATTACACTTCCCAGACATTAGGCTTAAGTCTATATAAAAAGTTATTTAGACAATTATTTCTCACTGATGATTTTGTTCCTAACCAGAAAGTACTGCTCAGATGTAAGACTTCAGATCTTGGTCTCCAATACTATAGTGCCCACCTCTAGCTGAGGAAGACAATCAGCTTTTTTCTAAAATGATGGATAAATTTGTTTTCTCCTCCTATCTAGAAGCCTTTGAAAGGGAACCGACACTAATTCTAACCACTCCTCAGCTATCAAAATACCTGAAAGCAAATCCTGAATCCATAACTCTAGAGTACAGCCTTGGAAGACAAAAGAAAAATGAGGAATAACCCAATAGAGGGATGATTTTGGAAGTCCTTGTCAAGAAATTCCAATGGACTCTCATGTGAACATTTGAAAACTTCCCTGTTCTGATTTTTTTCTAGTTTCCTGTCTAGAACTTGTAATGCTAATTACTCTTGCCTTTACTTCTCCTTCACATCTCCTATTCATGATTAAAAGACTTTTTTTTCCCCTTAGAGATAAGAGTTATGCAATTTGGGAGTCTTTCACATAGACCAGTTGCCTCACCCTGTGTCCCTGTTCAGCATAGAAGTCAGAGCAGTCTGTGACCCTATTCCCCACTGGCAATTTGGGTAACCTCTTCAGAGGATGGTGTGATAAGAATAGGAGGTAAGAATTGTCTATGCTGTTAGGGTAAAAAGACCCCAAAGAAAAGTAGCCAGTTTCTTGGCTAAAAGTCAAAATGTCCTTGGGCCTCTTAGCAACATACCCTGTTCCAAAGGCCAAAAATGTCTAAAGTATTTGGGAGCTTGTATCTAATCTTTAAAAGATTTTAGAGTTACCTCTTCAGAAGGGGGAATGTTAGAGTATCCAAAAGCCCCCCCAAAAATAAATCAATCAAAGAAAAAGGGAAAAAAAAAAAGAGGGAGATCATGAGCAGAGAACCCAGCCACACCATAAACAGTACTGGATATTGCTATATTGCTTTAAGCTGCTAATTTTGTGATAATTTGTTACTCATGAATAGAAAATGAATACACCTGTGTTTGTTTTGCCAACACAAGTAAAGCAGGTTCAAAAATGCATGAACAAAATGGTTCATCCACTTACAAATAGGCTAGATTCCAAATAGCTTTACTAAGGGTGTTTCCTTACAAATCTCAAGTGATATTATGCAGATGACTAATAGCTTATCCAGAATGGGAAAATAATGATGTGTTTTTGCTTTCATGCCTTGCATATTTGTATCCATAAAAGCTGGTCATAAATGAAATGTTTATTCTTTTTTTTTATTTTTTGGGGTTTTTTAAAGACAGGATCTCCCTTTAGACCCAGCTTGTCTGGAATTCACTGTGTAGACCACGCTGGTCTTGAACTTACAGAGATCTACCTGCCTCTGCTTCTTGAGTGCTGGGACTAAAGGCGTGTGCCACCACACCCAGAAGCTATGTTTATTCTTACAGAATTACATATCTGTAGCTTTAACTTGGGCTCCTGCAGTTTTTGTTCATCACTGCTGTCCATGAGATATATTCCCCAAAAATTTTCTTAAAAGGAAAACACTTTGCTTTTTATTTTTATTTTATATGTGTACGTGTCTGTGTATGTGAGTGCAGGTGCCTCAGGAGGCAAGAGGACTTGGATCCCTCCTGGAGCTAAAGTGACAGGCAGTTATGAGCCGCCAGATGTGGGTGTTGGATACTGAACTTGGGTCCTCTGCGTGAGCAACAAGTACTCTTAACTACTTACTAAGCCATCTCTCCAGCCTCCTCAAAAAAGATAACACTTAAGATGAAAATTTGCACTCTAGTGTGTTGGTCACCATTTCCTCCAGATGCTCACCGCTCCTGTGTCTGGGATTTGAAGATTTGCCTCCTATGGCACTTCAGCATATTTGAAGCTGAGCCATTCTTCTTTCTGCCGCTGAGTCCAAAGTTCCATCTGTAACGTTTGAGTTTGTGTGTGGGTGGTAGTGTGATTTTCCATAATCTACATTCTCTATGTTTTCTACCCAGAGGAACTGTTCTATGATAAGGAGACAGATTTCAATGCTTGTAAATGTCCTTAAGTTCTAGCCTTTTTTCTTTGGGCTTCTTCTGTTTTCCAGTGATTTGGGACACACTACTAACATTCTCTGAAAACATTAAGGGACTCAGAAGTGGCAGAACTCCGTTTCTTGAAGCTGAACTGAGGTTTGGTCTCTTGATGTCTTGGTCAGAGACTCTTCCGGCAACTAAAGGCCACCTATTCCTTGCCAACTGGTTTCTCCATTTTTAAAACCAGAAATAGATCATCTCCCTCACATATGTGAACCTCCATCATATATGAGTAAATAGATGATGAGCATGTAAACTGTAAGGTTATAAGGAATTCAAAATGCATCTAATCAAGAGATAGTCTGCCACTGAGGAAAAATATGTCCTAGAAGTAGAAGACCTGAGTTTGAGAAGTCTACACTCTCTATTATATGAGGGAAATCACTTTGTATCTCTAAATGTAGGTTTCTTCAGTTAGAGTGTGGTTGGATTATAGTAAACCCTCTCTAAGTGTTCTTTCACTTCTGACTTAGATTTCAAGTCATTAAAAAGGCTCAGTACTGCCTGTGGAGGCCAAGTGTGGGGAGCCAGGGATGGAGTCTGAGGAGCTGGGAGAGTAAAGATTGACAGAGTCACTGGCAAATGAACCATGCTTTTTTTCTTCAGGGGAGGGTGCACAGGCCACTGGCAGGTGGCCTCCAGGTGACAGCTCCTGTATCATTGGTCTTGTAGACTTTGTAAGAACTCACACAAAGGTGGCCTCTTGCCCAAACTAGTTACACAAAACAGATCACATCACTGTTTACTTTTGGGCCCCCCCAGATATCTGATGTAAGCCATTTTGTGCTGATTCATAGAGCTCTAGATATCTAACCTTAGCCATCTTGGTCCCTGTCAGAAATTTATATTAATTCCGTGTTAGCTAAACTTATAGAGGCCCATGTGACCCTGATTCCCTACACAGCCTCTCCTTGTGGAGCTTCTGCTTACTGTTAAATTTGAGTGTATTAGATCAGGCCATCAGAGGATAGACAGAATGTCTTTACCCAGTTCTCTGGGCTCTTCTAATCAATTGCTTACATGGCCAATATTTTCCACACGCAGAGTTCAGACCTGTCAGTTTCCACTGGTTTATTGGACAAATGTACTTATTCCAAAACTATTATTTTTCTTACCCATTTAGGTTCAAACTACTGTACCTATTACCTTGGTTTTAATACACAAGAATAACTTTATGTTCAAAAGAAATTTTTCTTATTAATTAACCAATATACACTAAAAGTTTACTTA
>NW_008355824.1:406591-441486 GCF_000622305.1 Nannospalax galili
ATATATATAAAATACTGATAGAATATATAAGCAAAGACCACTATCATTGAAAGTGTAGAAATAGAGCTAGATGGCCTGGCCCTTGACACTAATAAATCAAGTATCCTCTCTCAGGACCTCATTATGCATATGTAACTTTAGTTAATACCTCCTTGACTCACACAGATTTATAGTGTTTTATTCTGTACTGGCACCTTGTTAGATCTTAGTGCTGAAAGACAAACAAGACACTAGTATAGACCATCAAGGAGTTCCTCTCATTTGTATGCAGGTGAACATGTGTGCAAATACTTGATACGACATGATCAACACTGTTGTTGATCAAAGGTGAGAGAAAAGAAACAGTCTTTCTTCCAAACTTGAGACAGTCTTCTCTATTGCTGTTTTAATGAACTATGAGTACATATTACCTCATTGAAGTATTTTCATCAAATGAATGTAACCAAAACCTAATTAAGGTTTTAGGTATAAATTCTAGCTAACAAGATATGAAGAAATTAAAAAGAACAAGTTGATTGACTCTATAACAAAGCATCAGACGTGTACAGAGGTGGAACATTCTAAAGACTGCTTGGCTGTATCACTTCAACAGGTCAATATTCTGTAGACTTACAAAGGTGAAATGACTCTTTTTGACTAAAAGAGACAAAAGTACTCTATATAATCCTAGATTATACCCTGGTTTATAGAAAATAATTATAAATGTTATGAAGACAAATAGTAATTTGAAAATGGTGTGGTTATTAGCTGATATTAGAGAAATATCAATTTTAGAAGTATTAATGATTTACTGATTATATTGGAAATATTCTAATTTTTTATAGCAATGATTTGGTGAAAGGTCATGTTGTCTGTATTCACATTATAATGCAATGGTGAAAATGTGTAACTACAACAGAAATGTTAGTTGATAAAATTATGAGATAAATATATTTATTTAGACTTTTCTAATTTTCCATGTCTGAAAGTTTTCATAATATGCTAAAAGGTAAATAACAGAGTATATTTGAAGTTATTTTGTGAACCTTAGATAGACATATAAGTTATAACAAAGCATTGGAAAAGGAGGACTGGTCTTTCTCAAGAATGTGCAAGACTGGATTCTCTGCTAACAATTCAACTTCGCCATCACAGAGGTGTCTTCAAATCATAAGTTTAAACTTTTTAATATCTTCTCACAGGACTGAAATAAGAGAAGGCAAATGTCTTCTTGCTGCGAAAGGCAGGCTAGAGCAATGTGAATTCATTCAAAGAGAACTAGAAAACCAGTAACCACTGAGAGAGTAACCAACGGCCTTCCTTTTTTTCAGAGCAGTAAGATTTGGTGCCCCAAACAGAGATCCGAAGCCATGGGTGACTGTCCTCACTGTGCTGTCCTTGATGGTGGTGGTAGTGACCACTGGACTTCTCACTCACTCCTTAGTCTCTGGTAGGTAAAATTAAGGGTCTCATCTTCCCACATAGCACACCATGATTTTATATGTGAATGAAATCCGTAGTTTTACCTGAGACTGTCCTCAATTAGAATATTTAAAGCTTGCTCTGTTGTTTCATCAGCAAAAATTACTGTGTTACTAGTAAATGCAAATTTTGAAGTGTTTAGGTTACAATATTTTTTCAGAAGCTACATATAATATAAAATGGTCATTGTAAGTGATCTATTTGTAGTCATACTAAGCAATTCTAACTATTCATTGTCTATTGAGATGAAAAATGGCAAATTGCAATCAAAATTGACTTTTTTGGTGACCATTTTTTTTCTGCCCACCAGAATTTCTAGGACACAAAAATCACATGTCTAATGAAATCATGAGTTTTAAAATCATGGGTAAGCTGTAAGTATGACACAATAGTATCACTTATGTGTAGAAAAAAAAAACTACCTTCCCAAAACAATAGTCAAGGGTTTTGCTTTTATTTATTTCTGTATTTATAATAACACAAATAATGCATTTTGAAATTTTCTATATGGCAACTTTCTTTGCAAATTATAAACCATTTACATATTTGATAAATCTCTACAATGACACTCTCACGTTATATACATGTGTGATAAAAATGACAAGTTCAAGATCACTACCTGAATAATGTTATCTATTGTCATCTTCAAAGACTTGGTAAGGTAATGCCATCTATTAAGAGATGAAAAAAGCTTTCTACAGATTCCTGGGCCACATATTACAACCTCAAAAGTAGTTTTTACTAATTTCAAAAGATACACAAATCAGTTTATTTGATTGTTCAAAAGCATCCTTACTGCAAAAGTAAGGTTTGATAATTAGCTCTACTCTCTTTTCTTTACTGATGACCAGAGATCTAATTAATTTTCCTGTAACACACTGTTTTCACCTACAAATTCTAACAGCCTTTCTCTTCGTATTTTCTTAATTGTGCCTTGGTATGTCGCTACAAAGAAACATACACAAGAATGTTCAATTATCCCTACTCCTGGATGGTTTGCACGTCAATAAAACAGGAAATAAAGTAGCAATGAATGCATAAGCTCTAGAAACATACTATAAGATTCAAAATTTGGATAGGTCACCTATGAGTTGTATAACAAATAGTAAGTTATTTAATGCTACTGTGTTTTAGTGTCCTCTATAAAATGGAGGCAAGTTTAATCATTAATTTTTTTTATGTGTATGAGTGTTTTTCCTGCATACATGTAAATGCACCTGTGTCACTGCATGCAATGCCTGTGGAGACCAGAAGAGGGTGTTGAATCCCCTGGAACTGCAGTTACAGATGGTCATTATCTACCATGTGGATGTTGGGAACCCAACCCAGATTCTCTGCAAGAACATCCAGTGCTGTTACCCAGTGAGTCATCTCTCCAGCTCCAGTAACTCCAATCTTAAGAGAGCTGGACGAATGATCAAATAATATGTGTGAATAGCACAGAACAGTGCTATTCAGAGAGTAGACACTCAATAAATGTCAGCTGGTATTATTAACACATTTGTTTTCTGTTTTTTGGTTTTTTTGTTTGTTTGTTTGTTTTTGAGACAGGCAAGATCCTCCTGCATCCCCAGCTGACCTTGAACTCACTGTGTAGACCAGGCTGGCCTTGATCTCACAGAGATCTGCCTGCCTCTACCTCTCAAGTGCTCGGACTAAAAGCATGTGCCACCATGCCTGGCCTAGTTATTTTTATGAAATTCATCTAGAAAGAAGTTTGGCAATACATTAAGTCTTCCTATCAGCCCCTTTATAGCAAAGTCTTAGATCCTGAAGCCTATGCATAAATCATGTAATATTTTAATTATCATTTTTATCACAGGCCAGAAAGTGGAATACTATCATGGAACTTTTATAATTTCAGGTACTCAAGTCAATTGCAGTTCTGGAGGAAAGAGTTTATATCAGTTTAAAGACTTAAGGGAGACGAATGAAAATTTGGTAAGTCAGACAAAATTCTCCTTTTCATAAATTACCACAAGAATTTTGTGGAATATGTCTTTTATTTCTAAAAACATAGCTTTCAGACCACCTGCATCATAGTAATCTCACAGATTTCTAGTACCTCCCACCCCAAGCCAACTAATGCTGTATCTCATGGAATGGGTAAGTGGAAAGAGTGGAGTAAGGGAATCTACCTGTTTAATGAATGGGAACTCTGATGCAAATATCTTCTTTAAAGATGGAGGAATTGATGCCAGGGAATCCAGCCTATTGCTCCTCCAAACTTTCCCTAGCAGGTTTCCCTAGTAGAAAAGTCTAACAACAGCTACACTACTTACTTAAAATAGTGGCCTTTTAAAACCTTTATTTTAGCTACTTTCAAACAATATATTTTGATGTTATTTAGATTCCCTCTCTTATCTGCACCTCCACTTATTGCCCTTGCCCAATTTAATGTACTCTATTATATATTTTAAAAAGCTATAGAGTCTAATTTATGTCCCCAAATGTCCTTCAGTTTGAATCCATCCACTGATACCTAGTCAACCTAGCAAGAGTCCCATCCTTGAAAGAGACTGACTCTCCCATTCTCAGCAGCTGTCACATGCCAGTGGTTCCTTAGGTTGGGTTGGGATTTCTTACCCACTTCCCCACATCTATGCTGGGATTTTGTCTGGTTTGAGTTTGCATGGGACTTGTGCATGCTGCACCATTGCTGTGTGTTCATGTGAGTACAGCATCTGCTGCATGAGGAAGCTTCTCTGGAGAGAGCTGAGAGATGCATTGATCCTGCCAAGTTTGGAGGGAAACATTATACAGTACCTTTAAATAGATATGAAATGACAACAAAAAATATCCAATTTTCTTTTCAAAGGCATTATTAAAGACACAAAGCCCAGACCTAATATGTAATGTTTGTGTTTAATACTAAGAATTTTGTTAAAGCTAAAGTTCAGGACTCTCCCTCAAAGAAGAAAGTATAGCCAGTTGTATAAAGTTCTGTTGAGAATGTCCATAAATCCCCACTCAAAACATCTCAGCTTAAGTTGTCAAAAGCATGCGCAGAGTCCATGGTCATTTAAAATGGAATAAATAATGGTTATGTTAATTTATTTCAGTCAAAGCAAACATTTTTTCTCAAAAAGCTTCCTTTCTTTCTCAGATAGGTTGTCATTTCCACTTGCTTCTTGTCTGCAGCATGCAGATTACAGCATACTCACAAAAATATTACAGGTCATGTTTCTAATCTATATTATCAATAAACATTAAACTGTGCATCTTTTATCTTGCAATTTTATCTCCCAACAAATAATGTTTACAGATTAATGGATGCCCTTCCATCCTTTTATATTTTTTCCATTCTTTTATATCCAGACATCTGGGGAAATGGAATTAGCAATCAGTTCTTAAGGAACACCAGAATGAAGTGTGTGTGTGTGTGTGTGTGTGTGTGTGTGTGTATGTGTATTCCAATACCTCCCCAACTCCTCATAAAACTTCCTCATATATACACATATGCCTTATTTGAAAAAAAATTCTTTGAATTATAGGAAATGTTATTGTTTATCAAGAAACTTGACATTTGTTTTATTGAGTCTACACTCAATGTTATTGCTGTTGTTTTATGTTAGCTAATAAATTATATCTTCACTGAAACAAATTGATGATTTTAAAAAGAAATCTTAAAAAGAAATGAAAGAAATGCAGAGGTGTCATGTATAATAGAAACTGAATTTGAAAATGGACTTTCACAGGTCAGTTATGTGTCAGTCTAGGAATACAAGATCTCTGGGGCAGAAATTGAGTTAAATAGTCACATTAGTATCAAATGTACATGTAAGGCCTTATCTTGTTGTTGTAAGGTACTTGTAAGGTACATAATGTAAGGTGCCTTGTCTCAATTAAAAAAAGTCCATATCACTACCCCTCAGGCAACCATTTTTTTCATGAATATTCTTTTGTTTGAATTTATTATTGCAAATATATATTCTATTTTATGTGCACATATTTTAAACTCATGTTTTGTGTTATAAATCACTTTCACTTTATCCTGTTTTTATGCAGAACATTTTGAAAGAACTATCCAAACTACTACTTTTACATCTAATTGCTATCAACTGTTCCATGATAGTTTAGATCTTATCTATGTATGTGATAGTCATCCGAAAAAAATCCTGCCCTAAACAGACTTTTACTCATCCTGTTATTGATAAGTGTAAGTATTTCTAGAAGCAGAATTTCTGACTCATTGGGCATAATTTCACTAACTGATAAAGGATTGTTCTTCAGAATGCTTAAATCAGTATACACTCCAATCTGCAGTGTTTATTGATTCACATGTCCCCACCTCTTTGCCAGCATGTGATGTCTTAGTTTATTCTGGATGCTATAATAAAAATATCATAGATTAAGTGATTTCAGCAACAAACTTTTCTTTCAAACAGTTTGGAAGCTCAGAAGTTCAAGATCAAGGCACCAGTAGACTTGATGTCTGGTGAAGGCCTGTCTCTTGGTTCATAGAAAATTATCTTCATGCAGTATCTTTACATGGTGGAAGGGGAACGAGAACTCTCATTTATGGAAGTTGCATTTCATAACCAAATTTCCTCCCCTAGGTCCATTTTCTCCATGCTATCACCTTTGCAGTTCAAACTTCATGTGAACTATGGGGGAAGGAGAGGAATGGAGAATTATTTGTTACTTTTGCATAGCTGAGACCAAGCTACCTTCTGCATTAGTTATTTTGCATCACTGTGACCATAATACTTGACAGAAACAACTTAAGGGTTTCAGAGGATTCAGTTCAACCTTGCTTGGCCCCATGCACTTGAACAGAACATTCTAGTGACAGGAGCAGAGCTAGCGGCTGATAGTACAGACCAGGAAGCAGCCCAGGAACCAGGGGCTGGGTGACTGGGTATACTTTTCAATGGCCTGCACTTAGTGACCTACTTTGGTCAGGGAGGCCCCATTTCCTAAAGGTTCCACACTTCCCAAACAGTGTTAACAGCTGGGGAACAAACTTTCAAAACATGAAGCTGTTGAGGACATTCCACATTCAAACTATAACAGGGGTACACAAATATTCAGCCCACTTAATATATTTTGGCAATATTTTCCTTTTCCCAGCATTGTTTGCCAACCTAATAGCTACAAAGTAGCAGTCTTTCCTTGCCCAAATTATTTAATTTGCACTTTTCTAATTACTAATGAATTTGTGCTTCATTTTCTATACATATTATCTTTTTGAGCTTTTCTATAAATTGCTTGAACATAGCCTTTGCCTATATTTCTGTTTTTTAGTCTGTTCATTTACATTGCTTTTCAGGAGTTACATATAGTTTCTAGGTATTAACAGTATGTTGATTGTGGACATTCCACTGATCCTTTTGTCTTCTATTAATTACGATGATGAAATAGAAATCTATAATTATTTTTAAAACCCCAATTTTCTTTGCCTTATAACTGTTTTGTAGTTTCTTTTAAAATTCTTCCCTGCTTGTCAACCATAAAAGTATTTTAGTCTGATTTTTTTCTATTAACTTTCATATAATATAATTAATTACATACAATGTAATTAAGACTCCATCTGCTTCTCCACCCACACCTTACTACCCACTACCACCCTCAACTCCATGTACTCTATCATTTGTCTTTTCTTTTTAAAGGCCTATCAAGTCTAATCTGTGTTTCCCAAATGTTCTTGGGAGTAGATCTATCCCTTGGCATCTGATCAACCTACCAGATGTCACACCAGGAAGGAAAACTGACTCTCCCTCTGCCAGTGTCTATCAATTGCCAGTCGAGACTCAGCTAGGACTGGGGCTTCTTGCCTCTTTCCACCCTTTCATGCTCATGCTGGGCTTTTGTCTAGCTGGATTTGCACAGGTTTTGTGCATGTTGTCACAAGTGCAGCATTTTGCTTCTTGTATTAGATCTTCAATACATCTAGCAAATGCCTTCAAATTTGGTATTAGGTAGGATTCAGGTTAGACACCACCTAATGAGCCAATTTTCAAATACAACCAATTAAGCAACGTAAGCTTTTCCCAATATGTAATATGATTATTGAGTTCATTGCATTTCTTAATACATAGGTTTTTCAGGAAAGGAAATTTGATCTGCCTTCTCAAATTGCTTGCAATCTCCAGGAAGGGATGTGAGTAGCACACATGAAGCTGAGCAGTATGGCATGCTATAATTGAGGATTAAATTGTATGTAAAGGACAATACTGCAGGATAAAGTCAAAAACAAAGAAGAGCAAGAAGGATCCCCATGGTTGGGAAAAGCTTTGTAATATTTCACTCTTACTTAAATGATACATTTGCCCCTCCCCCAGCAAAGTTTGCTTTAGAGGACTTGCAGGAAGAGCCCATGCCTCATCCTGAGCCACTCCTCTTTATTATTGCTAAATCCTAATGAGTAGAACCAGATTCTTCTCTCTCTCCTCTATGGACAGTAATTAGATCACCAAGAAAGACACATTGCAGATCCTGTTCTTCCTCATGATTTTGGCTTTACTGATTTGAATGGAGTGGAGATATAAAAGTAAAGTGAGTTCATGCTCCAATATTGCTAAAATTCATCCAATTCCCTGAGATAGGATGACAGATATAGCTATTCTATCATATCCTGTACAGAAGATTTTAGTAATCAGCCACCTGTAAAAATGATTCTCAACTTGTGGTCAGGTTATACCCAATAAGTTCATCATGCACTGAAAATATGAACCAAAAAGACATGTAATACACCTAACTAGCCAAACACCATCACTTGGCATAGACTACCTTAAATGTACCTAGAATATTTACATTAGCTTACATTTGGGCAAAATTATCTAATATAAAGCCCAATATATACACCTTTTAGATGTTTCAGGTCATTTACTAAGTAGTTCAACTAAAAAAAAAAAAAAAACTAAACACACAACATTGTAGAATATCGTTGCCCAGCTCAATGAGGTAGTATCATAGCCCATATTACTAACTCAGGAAAAGATCAAATTCCAGTATTCAAAGTACTGTCTCTACTGAACTTCCAACTTTCACACCACTGTAAAGTCAAAAATTCACAAATGATGTCATTGTAGATCTCACAATATCAGTGTTTCCCAAATAAGCAGATTTTAAATACTATTCAATTTTACAGGATAAGTGGAAGATTTGGCTCAGGTGCAGGCAGTGTTACTGAGGAAAAGCAACTGTCAATATGTAATAAACTGAAATTCAATAAGTGTTAAAGGGAGCCTGAAATTTGAAATCATACCAAGAAAGAGACACAAAAGTTGACCACTACTTGGATTTGAGTTATGCCATTATGCCTAGAAAGAAGACACTGAAAATAAAATAATAAAATAAAATAAATAAAAAAGCAGAGACAGGCATGGTGCTGCACACCTCCGATCACAGTAATCATAAGTTTGAGGCCAGCCTGGGCTGCATAGTGAAGCCCTATCTCAATAATAATAATTTATTATAAGCAGAAACTAGCAAGAAATTTCATTTTCACAGGTTGAAAACCTGGATATGGAAAGAGACTGTACTCAGTCTTGCATTCCTTCAATAACTGAACACCAGGTGTGGCTGACAAGGGAGATATGTATCTGTTTAATTTGAGTCCTGACAAAGAAAAAGCTAACCGTTATATATTTCACAGTATCACAAGAGCTCTATTATTATCCTACCAAAATAAGAGAACCAAGCCTCTGCGTTTCAGGTCTACATGTATTAAATGACAGAGCGTAAGTTTGAACCTTGTGGGTAACTCCAAAGGTGGCCTCTTTCAAGCAAATAATTCTATCAAGAAGAGACTCAGCTAAAATGGAAGATAAAATTATTATAATCTAATTCAACCTTCATTTAAAATTTTAATTCTCTGTACTATGCTAGATCATGTTTTCTTTTCTTTATTTATTTTATGTGTATGAGTGTTATGCCTGCAAGTGTGTCAGTGTACCCATGTCATGCAGTACCCACAGAGGTCAGAAAAGGGTGTTGAATCCCCTGGAGCTGGACTTCTAGATGGTTGTTAGCCACCATGTGGGTGCTGGGATTCGAACCCAAACGACCAATGCTCTTAACCACTGAGAAATCTCTCCAGCCCCTCAATCATCTTTTTTTAACCAATACACTGGGGTTATTACAATAGAAAGATGTCTTCATCCTTATTTCCTGGTATCAGTCCTTGATGAGGAAAACAGCAATAGAAGTGGTTCTAATACAAAGCAGATGCTGGTTGATGAATATAATTTTATATGTAAGTATATAAAAAATGATCCATAGCAGAGGAAAGATGTGCATGAGAATGTTTTTTTGGGAAAAGTTTTCTGAGAAGGGCAACAATATGAGCCATCTCTAACCCTGACAAACTTATAAATAAATACAGCACAATCTTAATTCTTCCAGATAATCTATTTAGATCATCATTCTTTATTTAACAAATATAACAACATTGGGCATCATAAAAGAGGCTAAAAGAAATTATTTTCTTTTTCATAGAATAATCCAATTTGGAGTTTTTAAAGACAAGCGTGGTGAAGACATGAGCTTTGTACATAATGGCATTCCTTCCCTTGCTTTGGGTTTCATGGTTTTAAATATGCTTGTGATATACCTATCCCATACAGAGCTGAACACTTCAGTTTCTTATTCTCTGCATGCTGACTAGTTGCGGGTCTTTGTATTAATCACCCTCGACTGTAAAAAGAAGCTTCTTTGAAGAGGGTTGAAAGAAGCAATAATCTATGGGTATAAAGATAAGAACTTGGAAGGCAATTTATTACTGTGTCCATTTGTTACTATTTAACAATGGTACTTAGTTCTCCTGTAGGGCTTATGACCTAGTAAGTCACTAGTTTTTGACTCAGGTAGCAGTATCAGACATGAGTTCCATCTTGTGGTGTTGGCTTTAAACCCAATCAGAAAGTGGCTGTTTACTCCAATAATACACCAGTGGGCACATTTTTCCAGGCTAGTCATGATTCTAACTCACAGGATCCACAGCTTGGTAAGACTGTTGATTAGTTTCCTTTCCCGGTAGCATACATAGCACCAAGCCTCAGAGATCATCTCAGAAGAAGAATGTTGGGGAGAACATAGAGTCAGAAACACTGTATGTCTGCAGTAAAACAATGTTTGATAGACATGGCAGCACCATTGCATACATGAATGACATCAGCTGCAACTGCATGGATAAGACCTGCGTAAGATCCGGATGCCAAAATCCCAGCATGGATGGGGGAGTGGCTCTTGAAGCTCTCCACCTGCTGAAGAACTATTGGCAACAGAAGGTTGCTGAGGGAGGCAGAGTCAATTTTCTTTAAGGATGCAGACCTTGAGAGGCTACCCATCTTCCAGTAGCTTCTCCTATACCCATGAAGCTAAGTGGACTTGGTCGGTTTTAAAAAAGAGCACATGAAATTGGGAAGAAATATTGGTGGAATGGGGGGAATAGAGAAGAAATTGGAGGGGGAAAGGGGTGAATTTAATCAAAATTATGTATGTATGTATGTATGTATGTAAGAAATCCATCAACAATGAAAAAGAAGAGATAACTTGCAGGCTTAGATTTTTGTTGTACACCAAAAGTTAACACTTTATCACATTTTATAATCTTTAATTGCAACCTTTAATTCCATAAATTTACTTTGACTTCTTATCTTGGGAATATTAGCCAGTTTGGGGATAAGATTATCCAGTACATTGCAACTGGCTGTGCAATTATTCACAGATGCTTATCTGTTTCCTTCCTGCATTCTATGAAGAAACATTGAAAAGGAATAGTGCAATCAAAGAGATGGCCAACAACATCACAAATGTCGCACCCTATCTGGTGATCTCATTACCTACTGGTTTAGGGTAGTCAGAAAGTTGTCACTCCACCCACATAAGCAGACCTCAGATGACACTGGATCTAGCTCCTTTCTCCAGTAAACTTAGCACTGGTTTCAAAGCCAGGGGAAGTAGAGCTTATCACAGAAGACCTAGAAAATGCTATGAACATTACTTGGTGCTCAGGCTGACTATGTTCCATCCAGCCTGAGAGAAGGGTTTATAAATGACTTCTTCAATCAAAAACATCTGGACAGGCTAGGGAAATGACAGTCAGTGAAGTGCCTGCCGTGCAAGCAAGAAGACCTGAGTTCAAATACCCAGCACCCACATTAAAAAATCCAGGCATGGAAGCTCATGTGTGTAATCCCAATAACAATAGGGAGGCAGACAGAAGATCCGTGAATCTCAGTAGACAGCCAGTCTATCTGAATCAATGAGCTCCAGGTCCAGCGAGAAACCCTGTCTCAAAAGTAAGGCGGAGAGTGATTGAAGAAGACTCTTGACATTGACCTCTGGATTCCCCACACATGCAGGCACACACTACATACACACATCATCATCATCATCATCATCATCATCATCATCATCTGGAGTTTCAAGTAATCACAATAACATTGTCAATGAATTGGAGTAAAAGCAATGAAAATTATGCTGCTTAATTTTGAAAGAACCTTAGAAGTTTGTGGCCAACTTGGGCACAGCTCACTGCCCATGTGGCCAGGAGCCCTTATAAGAACCTATCTGTGTGTTCACCCTAAGGTCATTGCTGTGAGGGCATTAACAAACTGTGAAGTTGGCCAGCCTTGGTCTAATCCTCCCTCCATGGCTCACTGCTGTGTCAACTTGGGCAAGTCACTTCCTCATCCAAATAATGTGCATAATAATAGTATTCACCTCCAGTTGTTAATAGGAGAAGCAAATGAGCTCAAGTGCAAAGAAGTTTGAACTTGGTGTACAGCGGGCAAACAAAAGTGGTAATAACTGCTGCTCTTAACAAATGTAGCCTCATGATGGAGAAACTTTCCACAAGGAAACAAACTGAAGGAAGAAGTCCATAAGAAGAAAAAAATCCATTCAAATGATTAATATGAATTTTTTTCTGTGTAGATGCATCAATCTCAGTCTGATATAAAATATGCATTTAAAACTCTCATAAAACTTTCCTGGAAAATCAAGGCTTTCTGATACAAAAATTCTCACTATCATTCATTCATTCAGTAGAAACATATTGTATACCTATCAAAGCACTGGGCTAGATACTGTAGAATATAAAACCAAAATCACTATCTCTATGCATAACTCTGAAATTTGATAAAAGAAATGATATATTCACATAAATAACTATATAATATGTAGGAGGCATAAAATGGATGAGAAAAACTAAGACAAAAACAGCCTGAGGATGAAGGGTCAATTAAACCACAATGATGGTCCTACCAGAAAGATTCTGAAGGATAACTGAGATTCAGAAAAGTGGGGCTACCAGGAAGTGGGAGGGTCAAGAACACTAGGAGTGAAATCTGCAGGAAAATGGGCACTATGTCTGCAAGGTCCTGGTGTGTAGAAGACAGAGCAGGCAGGCTGGTGACAGACTCAGAGGTCATTGGTGTGATTAGAAGCGCAAATGCAATTGCACTCTATTCTGTTTCTACCTGAGTTTATCCCTGTAGCTACTGCAATTTTAATGAAGCCATACTAAAGCTAAAGGTATTTGTATAAAACAGTAAATCATGTTATTATTATACCCTTATAAGTAGGAGAAAACAGCAGGATCTAATTTTTCCCATAGCATGCTTTTGGTTCCTTTATTTCTCAGTGGCTTAATTGGCATTATGTTGGGAGCAAGAGCTATATCAATATACTCCACTTACCAATCTTCAGTGACAATCTTGAAGTTCAACCTGGAAATCCCCTCATGTGAAAACATAGTCTATTATAAAAGAAGCTGGTTGGGAAGCATCTAACAGAAAAAGATCTTGACATGTGCAAACAGCTACTTTAGGAATGATTGGGGATGAGCTGAATGGCTGGGCGTATCTGTTTGCGTTGTCAACCTCTCCCTAACTCTTTCATGAAACACCCAACTAACCTTCAATTGCCCTCTTAGAACTTAATCTCAGTGCAATTTGCAACATTCCAAAGTCACCGAGCAGAACCTAAATGCCGCCCTGAAAGGGGGTCTTTTGTTCAGTGTTAGGACAAGAACTCTACCTATAAAGCTATAAATGCCTCAAAGTGAGGGGTAGGATTTTTAAATCACTAACTTTCTTAGGTTATATAAATAATAAATTTTTAGCAAACTGATACATACTCATGGTGGGAAGGCTGTTCTCCAAAATTGCTGGGAAGTTGGAATGCCACAATCCTGGCATGATGAATGATGTGTTAATCACATGATGAAAGAAGCCTTAATCTTCCAGGCAAACATAGCTTCAGGGTTTCTAGAAGGCTCAATTCTATGTAAACCCCTTTCAACAATAAAGATAACATTTATATTTTCTTGGATTTTTTCCCTTGATGTAGATTGATTACATGAACTCTTTTTTTTTTCTCCAACGGTCTCAATATTTCCTTTCTCTAAGTGTTGTCCACAGAAGTGTCACATGAAGGTTCTTGAGATTTGTCCCAGACCTCATTAATGAGGCTTTCTGGAGACAGGGTCCTGTAGTTTGAATGAAAAAGAAAAAAACGACTTTATTGTTATAACACATAAATTACTTGGACTTAGCTTTTCCTTATGTTTTTCTTTTAATGTCCACCTTCACAGAGGACTTCATTCTAAAATGGAATTAGTGTTAGGCTTAACTATTCTCCACAGGTACATGGCCAGATGGACATTGTCACTCAGAGTCAAAACCTTGATCCAATATCGTCACCAAGCTACAAATGACCAAGGATCAATTTCTGGTGAAACTAGTCAGAGGATAACTACAAACTAAAGTTCTTTAATACCCAATTGTAGTGTACTTTTCTTCCTTTTAGAATTTATCACTATTCTTCATTTGGGTTGCCTTTTTCTGTGGGGAAGATAGGAGATTTCCCTCCCAGATGCTGAGTAATAATACTGACTGACTGACTATGAGTGACAAGAAATGATTACATTACTTTCAGAAAAAGAATCTTACAAAATAGTTTCCTTTCTAACAATATAAATTTCATAACTCCCATTTTTAGGCTTTTCTTATTTAAATACAATGAAGGCCAGCTTGGATTAACAATTTATTCTTTAAATACTGCCTCTAAGCTTATATTTAAATCTCTTACAAGTATTATACTACATTGCCTTCAGGTCAACAAGCTATTTTTTTTTTTTGCAAACTTCTCACTGTGTGTTCTAGGAAAGAAATAAAATATAATTTGTATCACACTTAAGAAGGAAACTCTATAATTGAGTTGAAAGAAATATGGGACCTACAGATAGAAGCTATAGGCTTAAGCCTCAGCTTATCAAGATTTGCTTGGAGCCCCAGAAATTCTCAGTGCCTCTGAGTCAGTTTCCTCTTATAATAAAATAGGAATCATAAGTGTTCCTATTGTAAGGGCTAAAACAGGTAACGAAAACTTTGGTTCCTAATGAAGTGTCTCACCCTAACATTGCATTACAAAGCCACAGGTTTATTCACAATCCTAAAACATCTTCTCTTCATTTGTAAGTCTTGTCTTTGGGGAATTTTATTTTCCACCCATCCCTGCAGGATTTAGGAGGTTATTTTTCTTCACATTTGGCTGATCTGCTTATTCTGCAACAGGAGCTATAGTGTTTACATTCAGAGGGCACTGTCTCCACCAAGTGGTTGCTAGGGGATACTGGAAGTCTAACACCATGTGTTACAGATCACAGCATCAGGATAGAAGCAATTAAAACTGCATATGTATCCAAAAATTCTGCCCTTCTGCCTTAGTGACATAAACTGAAGAAGACCACTTCAACCTGATATTCCAACATTACTCTTTCTTTCTGATTTTCCTTAGAGTCCACAACCAATTTTAAAGTCTTTGGTTCTCAAAAATTCCCAATCTCCTGGATTTCACTACTGAAAATCTACAGAGAAAGTGAAGACCTCTAGCCCCACTTGGGGGACATTGAACCGGCCCCCCCATCCTTTACCTACTAAGGCAGTGTTTACTACACGTGTGTGTGTGTGTGTGTGTGTGTGTGTTTTCAGTCCTGCTGGCCTTTTGAACAAATAACGTATCTGTATTTTGATCTTACATGTTAGAAAAGTGAGGCTCAAATTGGTGCATAACTTAGCCAAGGTTGCCCAGTTCATGAACAACAGAAGAGACTCAATACCAGAAAAGAGGAGAGGTGCTTTCCACCGCTTCTCAACACTGCATTCTATCATCTCTGATCTAACTCTCTCTGACACTCTTCTATGAGGTTTAGAATGATATCTTCTGTTGCAAATAGCTGCACTAGACATTAGAATTATCTGGGAAAACATTTAAAATATATAAATAGCTACTGTTCCGCAGATCAATTAAAACAAAAATTTTCAGCAAAGAACCCCCAGCATTTACATGCTTTTAATTTAGCAACTAAATCTGTTGTACTGTAAAGGTTAAGAATCATGGGGCTGGAGAGATAGTTCAGCAGTTAAAAGCATTGGCTGCTCTTGCAGATGACCCGGGTTCAGTTCCCAGCACCCACATGGCCACTAATAATCATCTGTAACTCCAGTTCCAGGGGATCCAACACCCTGTTCTGACTTCTGTGGGCATTGCATGACATGGGTATGCGTACATACATGCAGGCAATATACTCATACACATAAAATAAAAATAATAAATAAAATATTTTTTAAAAAATAAAAAATCACTAACTTAAATAATGTTACCACTACTATAAAATTATATTTCTAACATATAATCTAGGGTATAGCCTTATTATAAAATATCTTGCTAACACATTGTTTTTCTCTTTTTGTAATAACAGGTGGACGAACTCTTTATAGATTCAGGCTTGAACAAGCACTACATCAAGAACCACATACCCAGACTGACGTATGTATATTTGGGTGATGATATAGTCAGAAGCCTAGAAAGACAATGGGTAGAGGATACAGGGTCCCTCATACACCCCATGTCTCTGTGGACTAGGCCCTTGGCTCAGGTTCTACATAAACATAATCTCTATAACTGTCTCACGGGACAGAGTCAAACCACCATTTTGAAATTTGAAAAGCTAGTATGTGGAGGAGGAAGGTCAGTGATGTACTGAATTCTCCCCAAAAGACAGTTACACCAATTGGACAGAACTAGGACTCAAACCCTATCAACTAACTGTGAGACCTGGAATTCACCTCAGTCCACAGCCTTAGCATAATCCGAGTCCAGGTCATTGCATGCACCAAGTCCTACGTTTTCAACAGCTTTGTCATTTCAAAAGCATCAAGAGGGCAAAGTTTGCCAAAAAATTGTATTGTAAGTTTTACCTGTAATTAAGCCCTAATGACAGGCAATATGCCTAAACCAAAAGATTTTCCTGTTGTAATAGATGTTCCTTTTGTTTTCATGGAGAGGGAAGACTCGCTATCAGTACAGAAATTGCTCAGAAGTTTTAACTGTGTTAGTTTCAAAAATTACATGGTAGAATGCATAGGCGCAAACCCAGGAGCTTGTATGACTCATCTCAAAGGGGACAAAGATACTTGACAAAAATGTTGTTATGAAACCCATTGCTTTCTATAACAAATTTATACTACTAAAAATTGGGGGGGGGGAGCAACTAAATTTTAAGGGAATATTTTAGAGGGATTTATTTGAAGGAAGCAGTAATCACTTTTCTTACCAGTAGACCATTGCATCATTGAGATTCATTCAAGTCCTTCACATCTTTTCTGATAACTTGCAACTTTTGTGACAATTGGATAACTTAGGAAACAAAAGGCATAAAATGCTGGAACTTCCTGTTTTCAAATTCTAAGTTTCTGTGGCACTCTAGTAACATTATCATAGTCTTATGAATTCTTCCAGATTTGTAGCCAATTTCACCCATGTAATTCTTCTGTGGGAAGCTAGAGAAATCTACCTGATAAAGTTTTAATTCCTCTTATTTAAGATGATTTGATGTGGAAAAATTCTTGTGTATTTAACATAAAATTCTAATTATTTATAGTTTCCAGTTCTGGAGCCTAAATGTAAGATGATGGATATAATGTCTTGGAATCAATATGATGTTCTAATTTTTAGTGTAAAAAGATTCCAATATATTAGCTTCATATTTTTCAGAGTTTAAGGTATTATTGGGGTATAAAATAGGAAGCATGAAACATCATTATGTATCATTTTCAATTTTTATAAAACATGGTAAATAGCTTGATTTCCCTATTTTAAGTACATCTGAAAATTCACTTCCACATGACAAGACTTGAATCCATTTCTATGAACAAGTTCAAGGAACTAGGCATGTTCAAACTGGATGAGACCCAGAAAGCACACATTGCTGTCTTCAAATATTTTATGTGGAAGAAAGAATTGATGCTTTACATATGTTGTCATTGGAAGCCCTAAGCCTTCTATAATGGAAAATTAAACATTAACATTCTTCATAAAGAATTCTTAAAATAGAGCTGAACAAAGACAAAACAATCTCTAGGAAAGAGGATTTCCCAAGATTTACTGACTGCACTGGAATTGGTGAACAATTTGTCACAAACCCTGTAGAGGTGATCAGTATATCAGGTGTATGATTTATTCCCTAAGAGTACATGAGCTGCTCTTTAATTTTTTAATTTTTAATTTTTTGAGAATTTCTTACATGCGTATATTGCATTTTGATCTTATCAATTCTTCCCTCTCCACCCTGCAACTCCTCCTGTGCCTCTCTCCCACCTCATCCCCCTTTCAAATTGTGTCCTCTTCTATTGCTACTACATGAACATACATAACTATGAACTACTGAGTCCAGTTAGTGTTGACTATCTGTACATAGGTGTAGGGCTGACCAGCCATAAGCAACCTACCAGAAGACTCATTCCTGAAGAAACCCAACTCTCCCCCCACTTAGGCAGCTGTCAGCTACCTGTAGTTCCTCACTTAGAGCTCTTGTGAGCCTTCCCCACACCTAAGTTTTGAGTGCTGCCGTCTTGTGGAGTACTTGCGCAGGCAACCATAGCTGAGAACTCATGGGGACAGCACTCCTGTCATGTCCAGAAGACACCATTTTGCAGCTGTTCTTCTGGTCCTCTGGCTGTTCCAATCTTTCCACTCCCTGTTCCATGGTATTCCCTAAGCCTCAGGTGCAGGAATTGTGTCTCTGGGGATGGACATCTCAGAGTCACTTATTCTCTGCATTTTGACCAGATTAGTTCTCTGAAATAACCCCCATCTGCTGCAAAAAGGAGCATCTTGGATGAGGTGGTGAGAGCTGCATTCATCACGAAAAACTAAGAATGCCCGTTTATTTTACTTTGAGATTTTTTTGGGTTTTACCTAACTACAGTAACATGTCTTCAAATTAATGGGATAAAAATGCACTCAAAATGTTTTTTAAAGCTTTAAGATGGAAGTAAGAAATAGGCATAAACCAGGGAGCAGCATGTGGCAGTGTGGCTATGAGAACATTACCCAGCCCTTGACATTCTCAGCAACCGAGGCAAACAGCAAAGATGACAAGGAAGACTACAATAGACACATTCTTTGAATGCACACCTCTTTTGTGTTTTTTAGGCCAGAAGAAGATGCTGTGAAAGCAGATATCGATATGGTCCTCCAGCTCCCCTCCACTGAGCAAAGGGCTGTGAGAGAGAAGAAAATCCACAGCATCTTAAATTGGAAGATAAGGAATACACGAGCCTTGCCAGCCAACGTGTCCTTGGTTGAAGTCGGTAAGTAGGTTGATTCTTATGTGACCTGAGCTTCTTCATTAGGTTCACATTTTGTATAGTCATAAGCTTATTTGTCCTTCTCATTCCAAGTAACAGTTAAAATTCATATAAAACAGTCTAAAAATGTGACATTTCAAGTTTTTATTATTCTCTGATGAAAGTGTCTGGCATTAGTCAAGTGTTTTTCTGGGAAGTTACTGATTGGCACTCATCTTTAAGTAAAGAAAAACCTTTACCATAAACAGTGGGTTAATCCAACCTAGCCACTGTCTCCATGACTAAGTGAAAAATTAAGCAATAGCTTATTTCTGGGTGGGACCTTATGAAAACACAAACTCATTCATTGCCTTTAAAAAATATAGTTTCTATGCAGGATGATGCTATGATTTTTTTAGCTTTCTTCCTATGAGCACTTGAAAAATAATAAACTATCTTTGGAGTCACTAAAGCCATCAGGTAAATAATGCTTTGAAAAGTACTAGGAATCCTGATATAACTGCAGTAACCAGGGAACTGGAAGGGAACCAGGGAGGTAAAGGGAAAGAAGGAATCCAAGAGAGAAGAATAGAAAGAGACAGGTGTTACTAAGGGAGAACTGTGTAAAATGGGGTAATTAAATGGGAGGGAGAGAAGGAGGACTATACAAAGAACTATGTGAATAAGGGGGAAGAAAGGTCTTAATAGAGGTGGGACAATATCAGACAGAAATTATCGAGGGAGAGATGGGGAAAATGGAGACACTTTAAATGGAGAGGGAGGATTAGACAGAGAGAGAGATATAAATAGTACCTAGCTAGTATAAAAACCAAAGGGAATTGTATTAGTTCAAAACCTACTGAAAATTACACATATAATATCTCTACATGAGTCTCTGAGTATAGCTGAAGACTGCATAATAAGAAACAACACAAGACAGGAGAAACCTTTTTTGAGTTGTTGGCCAGGGTGGTCCAAGAGACTCCCAAAATTACACAGGCTATTTCCACAATTCTGCCACCCAGAACTTGATGGTAAGACCCTTTTGTTGAAGACAGGACATACTTTGGGCACAGGATTTGGAGCAATGGAGCTAGAACTGACCTGGAAGTTACCTCCCCTGAAGGCTAGCTCTCATAGCTTAGGAGAGCATGCAAGCTGCTAAGAGAGAACATCAATCAATGGTTCAACGCCAGCTTCAAGGCCTAAAAAACACATCAATGACCAGTACAGCAAACAATATTGGTACAGTAGTGGTACTTTTATCTTGTGGGTAATCAACAGCTACCTAACTGGACTTAAAGCCCACTCAATGGAAGGAAGCTCATGTCTGGTAGTATAAACCTAGCCAAATACACATAGCTGGAGATGTCATAGACCTTAGAGAAGACTCCAAGACTGTCACGTCCTTAGAAAAATGTAATTTCTTACTATGCAAAATATGGATGCTTAGATTTATAGACAAGTATCCCAGTCACCACTCTTCAAGAAATTTCTTTTTCAACAGGCAGAAATAATTACAGAATTCCACAACTAATCACAAACAGAGATTATCTGTGAATTGCCCCAGACTAAGTGGCACATCAAGGATGCAACCTCTACACCTAAGGCTCACAGAACATAGAACAAGGGATGAAGAGAACACTAATACATCTTTCAAGTCTCATCAGTGAAGCTCCCTCATGCAGCAGAGGGCTAGGTACATAAAAGGTTACATATGGCCAAAATGCAGAGACTAAGAGCCTGCAGAGTGTGGGTCCTTGGACAAGACTCCTATTTTAAAATCCACACACCCAGGGCTCAGGGACCATTGGGGAGGGGAGACAAAGATTGTAAGAGCCAGGGAGGAGGCGCATGACCACACAGACATAGTCCTACAGGCGCCTAGGACTCTTCTTATACAAAACTATATCAAGGGTGTTAGCATACAAGAGACCCATGCAAAGTTAGGTAGACAAAATCCCAGCACAGAACTGTGGAAATGAACAGCAGGTCCCAATCTTAGTCTAAGAATTATTGGCAGCTGATTACTCCTGGGTGATAAAGAGCTGATCTCCTTAAAGGGATAGACTCTAGAAAGGCTGACTAGACCCCAGTGAACTTGCACTGAGGGATGTCAGGGAACACTAACTTTATATGATAGGCCTCAACACAAATGACAGAATGTATGAACTCCAGTGGGAGGGTGCTCTGGGAGGGTGCCAAAGGAGAAATAGTGTCACCAATGGACTACCTATGTAAACCCTCTGGTTCCTGTTATTCTTGGTTGACTCCCACTGACTTTGTGCCAGAAGACATCTCTGATTGATTTAACTAATGGGTTAAAGACTGTTCTCCAGAGAATGTCTCTGCTCTCTTCCCTTATCCCCCAGCTCTGGAACAAAATTTCCTGTCTTTATCTCGTTTGTTCTTCTGAAGAAAAGTGGCTATTTGCTATTTTCCATTTTTTCTTCGAGAAAAAGATGCTCTTTGTGTCCTGATAGTAACTACAGAATTAATTATTCTTTGGGAAAAGAACTAATAAGCTGAATCTCAAAACTTTTTAATCAATAACTTTTCTTTAAATTTATAGAACTTAGACTATCCAGTGACATAGGATACCAGCAATCTGTGCATCAGAAAAGCAAACGCCAAATTTGTAGCTATCCTGGTACCTGCTTACCTGACATGCACCCACACATAAACCTGGTGCTTGCACATTCTTGTTTCACAAGAGGAAGATGGTATTTGTTGGAGATAGCCTTCATCTTCTTTGCTTTACTATATTCCCCCAATAAATATTCTTTCCTTTCCTAACAACTTGTCCTTGAGTCACTGGTGTTTTGAGTAGCAAGCAGGGCACATTGGCTCAGGATTACACATTAGAACTCTTCAGTTAAAAGATCATCAATTCAGTATCAGTGAAATGTAAGTTATCCATTTCCAGGAGTGACCCCAATTAAGCACCATAGCATCACTGTTGTAATTGAAAAATTAAAATTTACTTTTCTTCTGCTTTGATTTTTTTTGCCACATAGCCTTGGCTCTGCTTCTACTTCCTGAGTGTTGGGATTACAGGTATGCACCACCATGCCTGGCTCTGAAATAGAAATTTTTAAATAAAACTTTTAAGGAGAATGTTACACTTAGAAGTAAACTGTCAATGCCTAGCTGTAGAATATTTTCAATTTCTATAAAATCTTTTTCCTTCAAAATACAGCAATGAAAACAAATATTTTCACTTTAATTCGGTGACCTACTACATTTCTGAGTTCGAATAATCTAGTTAATATTTGGTGTTTTATGTACTACACAGATATTGTGATGGGAAGTGGAGCACATAGCCCCTGCACTGAGCTGTTTTACCATAGTCCTGGCCTTGGAAGTATAAAGAAGTTGATTTTAGCTTTACTTTGACAACATTCAAAACAAATGCACCATTTGCAGTTATTTATCAAATATAGGATTGTGATAAAATATAGATGAATCTTAAGCTGAAAGATTGTTCCTAGTGTAGTTTTCTAAGTTTTCATAGACCCCAAATTAACGTTTCTTGAAAGTAATGTTTTTGCCTATAAGATCTGCCTTAACAGGGGCTGGGGAGATGGCTCAGTCAGTAAAGTGCTTGCTATCCAAAGTGATGATCTGAGTTCAGATCTCCAGCAACCAGGTAAAAAGCTGGTTGTGTGGTAGAAGGTGCCTGAAGTCTTAGCAGTGGGGAGATGGAGACAGGAAGACCCCTGGCATTCACCTGCCAGTCCAGTGTAGCCAAATCAGTGAGTTCCAATGTGAGCAAGAAACCCAAAGGATTAAGGTAGGAACTGACAAAGGCAGACATCTAACATTGATCTCTCCCCTCCGTGTGTGTGTGTGTGTGTATGTGTGTGCGCACACACACACACACACACACACACACACACACACATACATACCTTTGCCTTAAAGATAATTCTGTGCCTTGTAGTCTATGGGCTTTCCTAAGTGCTAGTAAACACCGTGCATTTGGGAATCCTGAAACCTTCATGGCTCTAGTTCATTCTACTGTTGGTGAATCATGAATTCTTTCACATTTCCAAAGTATATACACTTGTGCAGTTTTGGAAGCAATGGTCTCTAGGTGCTACATCATGTTTTCTATTTTCTTGTCTAGTCTCAAAATATTTCTCTGATGTTAAGAAAAACAAACATTATGATTGTAAGTTTACAGGTAAGAAAGTGCACACAAAGGTAAAGGACAATTTCTTGTGTCCTGCAGTAACACAAGGAAGTTAGAACTGGGTAACTCTCAAATTTGGTTTTCTAATAGAACATCCTCTTTTTACATGTAGTATAGTCATTAAAATAAATGAAACTCATAAACTGAGCCCAAAGATACAAAAAGGCCCGGCAACCAGGGACCATTTCATGTTTAATTCCTGGTGCAAGCTTTTATGTTTCCAGCAAATGAACTCATTATTGGAAATTACATACAACCTATCACATAATTTATGAGAATGGACATTATTTCACAACCTCAGCTTGTAACAAAGAAAGCAGATTACACATTTGACAGGTTCTTTCCTTCAAGTTGGGAGAGGTTCACAGCTTTATTCCCTGAGTAGCTTGACTTTGTGTCTGCTAATCCATTACCTCAGATGAGGCTTCTTCTTAAAGAGTCAGCTAGACGCTGACCAGAGCAGGGCCTCCTGCTTCATTTCTAACATAAATCACTTGCTCCGACTTTCTTAAATCTGGTAACCACTGGAATTTATGGGAGAAATCTGTAGTTGTCTACTGGAAGAGAAAGCACCTTAGTATACAAGGGTGAGCGGGTTTCCGGCTAGCTGGACTCTTTGGAGTCTCATCTAATAAAAGGATAAATTTACAAAAAAAACCACAGAGTTTCAAATTTTGTTTGAACATAGAACCTCTTTTTAGTAATGTTCATGAGGAAATTAGAAATCTGAATTTGAATTTTTGCTTCTTTTCATTATTAGATTCTGTAACCTTTTTTGCCAGATTTTAATACCCCTGTGATAGCATTTCCATATTTATTAGAATACAGAAATTCAATCAAATACTGCATTTAAAGTGCATGGAGAAGGGCCCTGTTAAAGATGGTTTCTCTTTAATCAGGGGACATGATGCTGGCATAATTAGCTAAAGATGAACTGAAAAGAGAAAAATAGAACAATATTTAAGTGCTCCAGTGACTTATTTTTCCAATTAATTAAAAAAAGATGTCCCCAGGTAAATGAAAACTTCATCGTTTCTTATAAATGAAAAATTTCTACTTGGCTGGAATACAGACAGGGGACATTTGTGTGGGAAAGAGATGTGATTAATAGTCATCAATGACCCGAATCACCTGAAAACATTTTATCTGTATTTCGAGGGGAAGGAGGTATCACTACAGGGTTTACACATATCAGAAAGGTCACCCAGTTTCCTGTGCAGAGAACAGATTGTGGAAGAATAAGACTGAAGCAGAGAAATGATGGGGAGGGGGGTTGCTGTAGTTCTTCTGATGAGGAAAGTCGCTGTCCAAAGGAGAATGATCACAAAGTGATGGAGATTTCTGAAACAGCCATGTTTGGAGTATAATTAATTCCAGTAAAATAAAATTTTTTGTATTTATTCATTGGAACAAGGGTTGAACTTACTACATTTTCTTTTTGAACACTGTGCTCTTAATAGTTTTTCTGTCTTAGCAGCAACCCTAAGTGGCAAAGCAGCCTATGGGGCGATAAGGTACATGTTTATTCCTGTCAGCGGTGAATATAATGTTTATAAGGAAACATGGAAACCTCCATCCTGAAGAGTGAGTGACTAGTGGTGATGTATTAATCCATGCATCACCCTAGAATGCAGTCACTCTAGAAAGGCAGACAGGAGAGGTGTTTCCATCAAGCAGGTCATTGCTTATCTCTCCAGAGGGCGTTGTTCTGAAGAGGACTTCGCAATAACAACACAACAGTGTTGATTAGGTTCAACTGGGAAACAGTAACCTTGGTGGGAGCTCCCAGAATAACCAAATGATTGGCAATTGCAAGTCCATGGGGCTGGTATTGGCAGTCTTTTATAGTTTAACAAAGCTTCAGTAGACAACATGTATCCACACTCACAAATACATAAAGTGAAGCGTCAATGAATCGGGAGATGCAGGCCATGGGTAGTGATGTGGCACTATACGATTATACAGGGGCGGATGAGAGCTCTGCATTGCAGTATTCTGCTAGGTCCTGTGTATCAAAAAGTAGACAGACATTTCTTATCAATGACTTCATCTCTTTCAGGTTGTGGCAAACGAGCTGTCCCATTTATTGCCAACAGAATAGTGTTTGGAAACCTTGCAGCCAAGGGTGCCTGGCCTTGGCAAGTTTCCCTTCAGCGCAGCAACATCCATCTCTGTGGGGCCACCTTGATTGGTAGCACATGGGTCGTCACTGCAGCACACTGTTTTAGAACGTAAGTTATTGGCCTTAAGTCAGTCCCCATTTCTGCTGAAAACCCCTGTGCATTCCTATATTCTGGTTAGCAATAAATGTCTCAAATATTACTGAAATAAAGTAAGAAAATCTTTAGGGTCCTTTTCTGAAATAATGTTCTACTTGCATATAAAGTTTTGTGGAAATAAAGTTAGTACAAAACATTATCCCAGAATTCATTAACCAAGTCTTCAGTTTTCAATGAAGAAACTACAAGCTATAATAAAGCAGAAGTCATTAGAACACACTGCGTTTACTAGGCAAACTAGTCTTTTGTCAAACAATGTTCTCCACTTAACATTAGTGTCAGGTTCTGCAAAACACCAGTCCTTGTCATGAAAACAAAATCTTCAATGAAGGGAGGAAGTGCAGAATGCTGATGATGGAGAACTGCTGCAGTTAAACATATAACACTGGCACAGGTCTCCAAAGTTCTCTTGTGATTTGCATTACATCTTTAAAAAATCAGGGCCAGAATGTATAGAGTGTTGGACTCTTTGCTGTTCAGTTCTTACCTGGGATGATAATTTCTGTGCTGGGTGACATACTTCAAAAGAACTTGAAAAAATGACTCTGAGGCAAAGAAAAGGGATAGAATAACCATTTGCCTTGTCAGTCCAAGTGTGGTTCACAGAACAGCAGGCACACATCACTAAGGAATCTGTTTGAAATGAAGAAAGCTAAATTTATCCCAGAACATTAGACTCAGGAACTGTATTTTGATAAGAGTCCCTAATCACTTGTGTGCACACTGAAATTTGAGGAACATCGTCCTAATCATCCTAGGTGATAAAATTCTATTCTGACAAACCTCAAATACAGAAAATAGAGTTGTATTAATAAACCTGAAGTACTGTCATGTTTTTAGAAGAGAATTAGGGAATCAAGAAAGAACTTGCCAGCCGACAAAGCTGTCAAAGATGAAAGGGATTCCAAGATGAAGAAAGGGATTCTGAGCAGAGCATGTCTCCAGTTGCAGAAGAGCTCAAGTACAGACAATAACTAGTTGACAGTGTTTTGATATCAACAGCTAGACAGTTATTAAGCTCCATGGTGCTACAGGTCTTTGGTTAAGTGCTTAAGATTTACTTTATATTATTCTTACAATCTTCTACATAAGCCTTGCTGTTAGATCTTTATACATTGAGAGGTTTAAGACAAGTTAGGAAACTTGCCCACAGTTCAGTTAGGAGATGGTGGAGTTAAGAGGCAATGTGTATCTCCTAGTGCCAGAACACATCTTTCAGGTACTGGATTGGCGAGAGGACCAACCTGCACTTTCTGACCTTTCCTATCCTGAGATTATTTCATATTATTTCAATCTACTTTTGAGTTGACACTTAAGAGAATTCATTACACAATTGCTTATTCTTAAAATAATAACAAAATTCCACTGTTCTTTTTTAAGGGATAGCTTCTAAATCAAGTGTCACTACTTTGATTCTTTGCAATTAACTTTGGAATCTAAACTCCTGTCTATGTTTATCATCATTAATTTTTATTTATGGATTTAGACGCAGAAAGCTTATTTTTAATATTGTCCTAGGAATCTTTCATGTCATGTATTTTTTCAAAAGGTTTTCCATCTGCAACTGGAAAAAAAATGCATGATGTATTATATAGTATCAGACCTTTGCTGAAAATTCCAGGATGGGCATTCTCTCTTAAGTAAATCTGAGTCAAAGTCTGACTTTTACATTTCTAAGCCCCCGAAACTTGATGCTTATTGAATTCATCATGTAAAGTTGAGGGAATCTTTGCACAGTAAAACTTACAAAGTACTGATTTATAAAAGAAAAGTCAATATAAGTATGTTATATAAACAATTATGTTCAAAAACTAGTTTTTATTCAACTCATCTCATCAGAGTATTTCTTATATCAAAATGTTTGGAAACAAAATTTTAAATTACAATAATCCCAACACAGTTAACAGTTGCAAAATTGGATTTACTCTTATTGATATTGTAATATTCTCTTTCTAGGACTAAGTTAACTATTATAAAATAATTGATTTAGAAATGATATCTATATAGATAATATCTTTTTCTGTTTATCTTTCATGAATTAGTTAATTAGTTAAAGAGCATCAATTTTGCTTAATAGGTACATTTTTGTAGAAGACACTATCCTATGGAGACTGAGGCAGGCATGTGATAAAAGGCAAACTAATTCATCCAGGCTTTATTTTCCTTCTTATAAAACAAAGGCCTTGCTTGGTGATCTTTCATAATTACCAAATGATCTTCGTAATTCCTGCATGTACTATGATCTACCACTTTCTCAAGCTTTCAAGCTCAAGGTCAGCCACACTTGCTGGTCTCTCAGAGGACTACTGTCTTTTGACAGGTTTCATCACATCAGCCCTTGACCAACAATCTAGTCTCCAGAAAGGACTGGAATGAATTTTAGAAAATGTAAATGAGACTGCATAACTCCCAGTTAAAAACATCCAGTAGATTCCAACATCACTAAAATAAAGCCTAAGCACTTTATTACATCCCATAAAACACTTTGTCCCTGCCTACCTCTCCAGCATCATCCTTCACCACTCTTCCCTGGTATCCTAAATTGAATCCCACCTGACACAAAGCCTTCAGATATTTACCTAGAAACACAACTTCCTGATTGTCTCATAGCTGACCATTAACCATGGTTGCAGCCTAAATGTGTTGGTTTAAAAAAAGAAAGAAAGAAAGAAAGAAAATCTTTCCCAGCATTGGCATAAGGAAGTGGAACTTTTGGCAACTGGTGACTGCTGGAAGGAGGAAAAACAGTGTCTTACAGGGTTGGGACTCTTGGTAGACCCAATGAATGGATCCGCACTGATGGACATTAGGGGACACAAATCATATTCTACAGGCTATCATGTTATTTCATATAAGGGAACAATGGGGGAGGTAGGGAGAGGGGGGTGGATCTAAATGCCATCAAACTACATTATATGAAAATGAAAACCACAAAAAATTCAATAAGAAGTACAAAAAACCTGATTGCTGCTAGATGAGGAAGAGCTGATCTTCCTAAAACAGAGAACTCTAAATAGGCTGACTAGACTCAGCAGATGGACTAGCACTGGGGAATGGCTGGGGGTGCTGATAACACAGTGACAGTAACAGGGATGACAGAGTATATGGGCTCCAGTGGGGACAGGGGAGGTTATGGGAGGTAACATTCAGGATGCGGGTATAAAGATGAATAAGATTGTTTGGGATGTTCTATATGAAATACACAAAAAAATCAATAAATAAAAAAATGAGTTATAAAAAAAGCCTTCCATAACCCTACCCATACTCTATGCATTATCCTATTTTATTTTGTCAATAATCTTTTATCACTGAGATTGTTTATTAACATTTAAAACATTTAAATTTATTTTGATATTTTCCTTCCCTCAAATATAATACTTCTATGAGCTAAAAATTTAAGTTTTGTTCACATCTTTGTCCCCTGCACTTCAATAACATTAAGAATACAGCAAATAAGTATTTGCTATGGGAATAAATTAATAACATTGTATGTGCCTTACAGTTCTAAAGTTCAGTAATTTAATATTAAATTTCAGCTCTAATATGCTGTATATATACCTATTACTATACTTAAAAATAGACAAATGTAAATAGCCAAAGGAAGCTATAATTTCAACCATGTGTTTCCAGGGTGATATTTTCCCTTGTATTACTCTAAGTGCAACTAATAGAGTTAATGTATTCTGTGAAATTCACATAGCTATTGATTTCTAACTTTTCCAGTAATTCAAACCCACGTCAATGGACCCTTACTTTTGGAACAACAATAAACCCTCCCTTAATGAAAAGAAATGTCAGAAGAATTATCATCCATGAGCGGTATCGCCCCCCAGCAAGAGATCATGACATTGCTGTTGTGCAGTTCTCTCCCAAAGTCACCTTTTCAGATGACATTCGCTGGATTTGTTTGCCAGAAGCCTCTGCATCCTTCCGACCAAATTCAACAGTCTACATTACAGGATTTGGAGCACTTTACTATGGAGGTTGGTACCTCAAAACAACTAACATTAAGCCCTGTTTAGCAAAGTGATTAGATCTCCTGTCAGTCATTTCCACAAAGCTTGTTTAGGTTCGTTAGAACTCTTGTTTTGCAAGTGACAGAAATTCAACTCAAATCAGCCAAAACAGAAACAGACCAAATTTGGCCCTTGTAAGTTAAAAGTCAGTAAGTGAAAAAATCTGGTTTAGAGCTGGGTAGAATCAAGGTTATAAAACACCGCTGAACACTGAATCTCCAAATCTAGGCATTTCCTAGTCCTGATTTCTCCAGGTTAACTTCATGGCGGGCGGGGGGGGGGGGGGGGGGGGGGGCCAGACTATAGCACCACACGGTGGCCAAGGTGACCCACAGCAAGTCCAGGGATACTGAGATTGACTGATCAATCTTAATACTCATGACTATGCAGCAAATTTTGCTTTAATACTGCAGAAATTAATTTAAAGGTGATTATGAACAAAATACATTATGAATAGCAGTAAGGTTTGACATTTGCAGAACAATCTTCCCTAAATCAGCAGGCTACCCATTAACTATGAGAACCCATGACTCACTTTATAAGAAAGGCCGTTTCCAGATCTGTAAACACGAGTAAATATGAAAGAATGGAGACCATACAAAGTATGCTCTGTGACCCTATAGACTCAGACAAGAAACTGGTAACGAGATAACAGGAAATCAAATGCTTAGAAATTAAAGAAACAGTCATCAATAAAAGAGTCTCAGACAAAATCTTAAAAGTACCTAGAACTGAATTAAAACTGAGTGCTGTAAGCAGAATTCAGCTATGCTTACATAAAAAAGAAGAAAAGTCTCAAATCTATAAACTGAGCTGCTATTCTAAGAAATTAATAACGATGAGAAAATAAGTATAAAACAAGCAGAAGGAAAGAGATAATAGAGAGGAGAAATGCATTAAACTGAAAATGGGAAAACAGAGGAAAAATTAATAAATAAAAACTAAATTCTTAAAAATGTAAAATAAATACATTTTTTGAGACACAGTCTCACTATGTAGCCCCAGCTGGCCTAGAACTTACTATGTAGACCACCTTAGGCTGGCCTCAATCTCAGAGGTTCTCTGCCTCCTGAGTGCTGGGATTAAAGGCTGTACCACCACATCTGGCTTTAAAAGAAATACATTTTAAAGAAATGTCATTAAGTGTCCATCAAATAACTGAAAAACAGCTCAGGAATATTCAGAATTCTGGAGCATGCTTTTCATTATTTTATTACATTTTACCAACTAATTTTCTACAAAAGTCATGAATTTACACTATCACTAAAAAGTATCAATGGTCACATTCACTTCACTGTTCCCAGAACTGGATACAATTTTTAAAAATTTTTTTATTTATTTTTATTTAATGTGTGTGGGTGTATTGCTTTCATGTAGGTAGGTGTACCCATGTCATGCAATGCCTGAGGAGATCAGAAGAGGGCGTCAGATCCCCTGGGGTGCTGGGAATCAAACCTAGGTCCTCTGCCAGTGCTCTTAACCACTAAGCCATCTCTCCAGCCCCCTGGATATTCAAAGGGAAGAATAATTTGAAAACTTTTTAAAAATCTGCATCTATTACACTTTGTTTTCTAAGCACATTTAAAATTTTATTTACAAATGTATTTCCAGAAATGAATCTTGAAATGGTTTTCTAGATTCTTAAATGTTGTCCATATCCATTTTCCATTATCATGTAACAAATTACAGGCAACTTATTAACTCAAAACAGCCCAGATTTATTGCCTCACTGTTTTTTCCTGGGTGAGAAGTTCAGACATGGTTTAGCTGGATCCTTTTCTCTGAATTACAAACTGAAGTCTGGGGTGGAGTCTCATCTGTGGCTCTGGATTCTCTTCTCAGCTGGCTGCTTGTTGACAAAATTCGGTTTCTTGCAGCTGTAGAGTTGATGAGGCAGCTTGCTTTCTCAACACCATTAAGAAAACGTGTCCAAATCAGAGAAGTTCTAAACATTACTTGATTTAATCAGTCCTACTTTGGATAATCTCCTTTTTGATTAACTCAAAGTCAATCTGATTAAATTTTTTATTACATGTGCAAAATTCCCTCCACTTTGCCATATAACATAAAACTAATTGTGAAAATGATGTCCATTACATTGAACGAGTCCCGTCCATACTTGGAGGAAGAGAAATAATACCACAAGAATCTTGGGCTAATCCTAGAGTTCTGCCAGCCAAAGTACCATGGTTTACCATTCAGTGATTGATATAAGAATTTCAGAATGCAGGGCTGGAGAGATGGTTCAGAGGTTAAGAACATTGGCTGCTCTTGCAAAGGACCCAGGTTCAATTCCCAGCACCCACATGACACCTAACAACCCTCTGTTCCAGGAGATCTGATGCCCTCTTCTGCCCTCCATTGGCATTGCAAAACATGAGTGCACTTACATACACACAGGCAATACACTCATACACATAAAATAAAAATAATAAATAAAAATATATTTTAAAAAAGAATTTCAGAATGCTTGAACTCTTTTTGGTTTTCTTCTGCATCTACCTGTTATAAGGCTCCAATTTATAATCTGAAGCCCCAAATTCATATGAGATGAAATCATTGTCATTTAATGTCATTACATATGTGAAAGCTCTTTATAATAATGTGAAGGACTGAATAAATGCACATAAATTAAGAGGTATTTTTTCAAACCAAGAAACAATACTAACTATGCATGCAAAGTTTCTGGGAACAACCTGGAATTCATAAATACAGAAGTCATAAAAAGTAGAACGCCTTCTTTAAAAATAAAAATTCATTATTTTAAAAATAAAGGTACAAAGATTTTTCAGAAAAGAAACCAAATGATCTTGTAGAAATATTTACTAAATTTGATAAGACAGAGCAGGAGAGATTGCTCGATGGTTAAGAGCACTGGCTGCTCTTGCAGAGGACTTGGGTTTGGTTCCCAGCACCTATATGGCAACTAAAAACCATCCAAAACTCCATCCAATTCCAGGGAATCTGAAACCATATTTTGACCTCTGTAAGCACTGCATACACGGGTGTACTTACATAGATGGCAGCCCAAACACTCAGACACTTAAAAACAAAAATAACTAAATCCCCCAAAAAGCCTTTAATAAGATATGCCAAGCATCATTAAATGTGTCAGGTTTAATTCAATTGTTTTCTCTAGTAGTACTGCTATACCACATAGTTCTGTATTGACAATTATAGAATGAAGAGGATTAGAAAAGAACCTGCCTACTCATTTCACTCTAGCTAAGGATGCTTCTTGTGAAATTTGAAACTGCTTTTTTTTCCTTAAGGAGAATCTCAAAATGAGCTCCGAGAAGCCAGGGTGCAGATCATAAGCAACAGCATCTGCAAGCAACAATATGTGTATGGGAATGAAATAAAACGTGGGATGTTCTGTGCTGGCTATCTGGAAGGAACTTACGATGCTTGCAGGGTAGGTTGCTGAGGAAAATAACCCAAAGGACACCAACTCAAAACCTTTTTACCAATCCCAGGAAATTCTCTCTCTCTCTCTCTCTCTCTCTCTCTCTCTCTCTCTCTCTCTCCTCACTGTGTATAATTAGGGTTGCTAGTATGAGCTTTGATGGGGATATTTGCTGGAACAATAGGCAACTTGTCAGTGCCTACACCACTGAAGAAACTTGAATTCCAAGGCTTGAACTCACGGAGATCCCAGCACATGGGAGGCAGAAGCAGACGGATCTCTGGGAGTTCAAGGTCAACCTGGCCTACGTAGTTCTGGGTCAGCTGGGGCTACAGAGAGACCTTGTCTCAAAAAGACCTAATAAGTAGAAAGCAATTGAGGAAGACACCTCTCATGACCTCTAACCTCTACATGCACCTGCATGTGTGCACGCACACACATGCCACATAAATACAGAAAAACATACCATTCAATCATCATACAAATAATTTCACAGATAAAAGGCAACAAATGTTGCATATTGTAACATTCTTTTTTAAGTATTTTTTATTATTTTTATTTTATGTGTATGTGTGTATTGCCTGCATGTAGGTAAGTACAGCCATGTCGTGCAATGCCCTTGGAGGTCAGAAGAGGCTGTCAGATCCCCTGGGACTGGAGTTACACACATGTGGGTGCTAGGATTCGAACTCAAGTCTTCTGCAAGAACAACCAGTGTTCTTAACTGCTTAGCCATCTCTCCAGCCCCCTGTAACATTCTTTGTTAACATTCTTTGATGTTACATTTGTGTGTGTGGTGTGGTGTGCGTGTATGCATGTGTGTTTGAATACACCTGTGTAGAGGCCTGAAGTTAATGTTGGGTGTCTTTTTTGATCTTTCTGCACTTTAATTATTGAGGCTGATGCTCTGCATTTCTTTTTCTCTTTCTCTTTCTCTTTTTTGAGACAGCTCCTCACTGTGTAACCCTGGTTGGCCTGGAACTCACTATGTAGACCAGGTTGACCTTGCACTCACAGAGATCTGCTCACCTCTACCTTCCTGAGTTCTGGCATTAAAGACCTGTGCCACCTCCTTCAGCCCTGTCTATGCTCTTTATAGTAGTAAAAAAAAAGTACAGATATATCATCATTTCCAAAATGTAGAGTTCAAAGCTCATACCTACTTTTATTATGAAGCAACAAGAAATATACAAAAAAATTCTTTGATATGAAGCAAACTAATCAACCAAATTAAAATGTCTTAATAACCAGAGACTCACCAGATATTTGTCTTTTTATCCCATGGACTTACAGTCTATAGAGGAAACAACCTTGTAAAATGAACTGTGATGATGGGCTTAGATATGGAATGGAGAGAAAGTAGCTTTCCTTGAAGGGAACGTTTTTTGAGTAAGTACCAGAAAAAATATTTCAGTAAGTCCTGAAGACTTCCACAATTACAGACTAAGAAAATAATCATATAAGAGAAGTAAACATTATAAAGATGTATAATTAGAATTCCCAATCAAGAGAACCCCAAACAATCTATTGTTTCTAAGCACAAGGAACATGACAGGTGAGAGATCTAATTAATGGTGTAAAGTCTGCTTAGGCCAGACTGCCAATATCCTACAGTTTTTCACAGTACCTCCCCTGGTCCTCTAAAACCTAGCTGGCATGCATATTTTCTTTCCATATGCAATCAGGGTTTCAGAAGCAAAGGAATAACAAAAGAAAGTTCTAGCCCCAGAAAAATGGAGACATGGGGGAAGTGGTTCAAGTACTTCAGTACAGTGATTGTAGGTGTGACACAGGATGAGGACTTCGAAGTATCTGATACAGCAAGCGCCGAAGCAACATCAGCTGACCTCCTCATACACAACAAATATTTATGTAGACCCCAACAAATCTCTTCCTTTATATAGAAGAGAGAGAGAGAGAGAAAGAGAGAGAGAGAGGGAGAGAGAGAGAGAGAGA
>NW_008355824.1:441710-495254 GCF_000622305.1 Nannospalax galili
CTGGCGCCTCATAAACTGGGCGTGGTGGAACACACTTGTAATTCTAACACTCAGGAGAGAGGAGCAAGAGCATCAAAAGTTCAAGGTCATTCTTGATTACATGGTGAGTTCAAGACCAGCCTGAGATATTGAGATATGTGAAGAGAGGAGAGGACAGGAGAGGGAGAAGAGGGAGAGAGAGGGGGAGAGAGAATTAATTTATTCAAGTTAGGTAAGATCCAAGCACAAATGACAATGGTATCAGAGCTGCAGATAGGAAAGTTAGAAAAGTTTTCACAGCTTAGAGAAGATTTGCAATTTTGCTTCTGTTTGTGATTCAGTCAACAGTTTGTCCAATAATGATTCCCACTTATAACCACCACTCAGGCACTGATAGGAGAGCTCTAAAGATAGTGTTCAAAATCATGTCAGAATATAGTGTGTGGGTTCTGACAACTCTTTGTGGAGGACTCCTAACTTAAATTCAGTTAGTCAGAAACATAGCATACAGGAAAATCATCTAGAATTTTCCCTAGTTGTTATTTTGTTCATTCTAGGTCTCTTCATTTATTTATTAAAAAAACTTTAAGAGCCTAACCACATGTGTGCACTGAGCTAGCTGCTGGAAATAGTTATGAGCAAAAACTTGCACAGACCCTGCTTTCAGGGAACTGACCTGTACACAATTACGCCTTGATCAAACAACATATTATAATAAAAGAAAGGCAATTAAAACTGAAAAGTGTCATGCTTTTTAAAGTATTTGTGAAGCCAGACATGGTGGCACAGGATTTAATCCCAGCATTTAGAGGCAGAGATAGGTGCATCTCTATGAAATTGAGGTGCCTGGTCTACTTGGTGAGTTCCAGACCAGCTGAAGCTACAGGGAGACCCTGCTTCAAATAAAATAAATAAAATAAAATAAAATAAAACATAAAATAAAAGTGTATATAAGAAGCATGAACAATATTAACAGAAATGAAACTGAAGACTAGCCAGAATTGAATTAGTACCTAAAAGGGGAGCAGAAGTTGACCAGGAAATGTTTTTTTATTGATATTTTATAATTTCATACAACAGTTCTTAATCAAATTTAGATCCCCACCCCCATCCATGCCCTCCAATGCCCCAACAGGCCTCATGTATTCTTCCATATATGTTAAGTTCTATCCAATCAATTCATCTAGAGATCATATGTAAGGCATCTCTGGGCCTTAGTTTAATTAAGTTGCCATGGATTCTGTGCTCCATGCAACCATTTCCACAAGTTCACATGTGCAGGCTTACAGTGACCTGAAAGCCTCTGCTTCCCTGTGTTTGTGAACCATCCCTGGCTCTTACAATCTTTTTGCCCAGTCTTCCACAATGGTTCCTAAGCCGTGTGTGGGTGAGGTTCAATATAGAAATCCCATCCTATACTCTACGGTCTCTTAATCTTCAAAACTTGGCCAGTTGTGGCCCTCTGTGTGCATCACACTCTGTTGTATAAGGAAGCTTTACTGGTAAGAGTTGAAGGATGCATTAGTTTTCTCTCTACCCCTTGTTCCACTTTGTTCCATGAGCCTCAGGTATAGAGGTTCAACTGTAGATGTCTCACCTAGTACTGGGCATCTCTCAGGCATATATTCTCTGTGTCTGACCAGTTGTGCAATTCTGCAACAGCCTCCATCTGTTGCAAAAATCTTCTTTGATGAGTGGTGTACAGTATGTTTGTCTGTAAATATAAGGGTTCATATTTAGCATATGGTAAGAAATTTCATTTTTCTAGAGGTATGAAAGAGATAGGATTTTCTCTAGGACCTTCGTCATCTCCTGCCATGTGTATTTGGCTGAGTTTACAATGCCATCCATGAGTTCACTCCCATTAAGAGGGCTTTAAGTCCAATTAAATAGCTGTTGATTTTCCCCCAGATAACAGTGCTACTACTGCACCAATAGAGGTAATTTGCTATGACAGTTGTAATGGTTATTATGGCTTAGGGCTGAGTTAAACCATTAATTGTTTTTCTTCCTTGGCAGTTTGCATATTATTATCTAGCATTATGATAGCTAAACTTTAGGTAGAAGGCTTCTTGGTCAGTTCTTGCTCCATTGCTTCAAGACCTTACGTATGTACCAGGAAATTTTTAAATGCAGTGAGATTAAGGAGAACTCTAGAAACTGAGGATCACTAATGTATGGCTAATGAATCAGGATGAGGTGGGAGGGTTAGTGGGAAGCCAGATTGGACAAAATTTTGTCTGACATCTTAATTATTTTGCCTTTTAAACTTTTTTCCATTTCAAAGAAACAAAAAGTCTTTAAGAAAAGTTTTGTTGAGAGTTTTATATTGTTAGTTGCTATTGAATTAATTAATATACATAAAGCTTTCAAAACACTGGCTTAAAGTGAATATTTTTTCTGTTTGCTGTATTAAAGGGGTGGGTCAATCAAATCTGAACATTATGAAAATCACTCTTGTCTTAGCAAAGAGATTTGGAGATGGCCAGTTGGAGATCAATTGGCACCAGGAATCCAAAACTAGAGAGAAGAAAGAAAATGGGGTACCTGTGAGAGCCACAGGCAGAAGGGAGGGACTGCCATAATTTTAGGAAATCAAAGTCTGCCAACCAAAGGTAACAAAATCCAAAGGTGTTTCTGGAGTCATTGATAAGTAACATTTACAAAGTGATATTAAAGCGAACATTGGCTGTTAATTTAACCAAAAGTGGGGCTCTATAACAAAGATATGGTAAGGGAAAGTTGTGAGGAGTCATAAAAGAACTAAATCTCCACTGATACAACAGAAAATCAATATTCAAGTCTGAATTGAAAAATAACAATGTGAGAATATTATTTAATAAGTAGTTACTGTAAGAAACAAACAAACATGAAGCAACTATCTATGGGAAATGGACAAAATGAAGAAATGTAAGCCATATGATTGCTTTCTAAACCTCTCCTTTTCTATTTCTTTTTTAATCATGTGTTGTTTACTCTAAATCAAAATTTAATATAAAATGTGGAAATTTACTTTAATGCTATATACAACTTTCAAGCCCATGTTTCATTTACGTATTTAATATCAGTAATCTATACTGATAAAAGATAAGAAAAGAGTAAAAAAAGTGCTCACAAAAGTATCTTTGAAACAGGGTCTCACTATGTAACTCTGGCTGGCTTGGAATTTGCTATGTAGATCAGGCTGGCCTCGAACTCACAGAGATCCATCTACCTCTGCCTCTGCCTCTGCTTGTTGAGTGCTGGGATTTAAAATATGTGCCATCATCAAACTATTTTAAATGATAAAAACTGTGTTTAGCTAATTGTTTTTCTCTTTTTATTTTCAGGGTGATTCTGGGGGGCCATTAGTTATAAAAGATAACAAAGATACCTGGTATCTCATTGGAATCGTGAGCTGGGGAGATAACTGTGGTCAAAAGAACAAACCTGGAGTTTACACACAGGTGACTTATTACCGACGCTGGATTGCTTCAAAAACAGGCCTCTAACTCACTGTAGACATTAAACAAACAGTTGTATTAAAGTCATATCTATATGTGAATTCAGATATCAGGGGGCATTGGTATAAGGAATGAGATTAAGTGACTGCAACCAACAACATAAAACACATGATTTATTTTCAGATTTATTTATCTCACTTTATGATAATAATCCATAGACAATTGGTAAGGGATTCTTATTTGTGATGTTATGAGTTAGTTATTCTTCAGAAAAACAGAGAATTCAGCTCTTTAAGTCAAGTAAATTGGAGTGTATATAAGATGCAATGCACAGTTTTGAAGATAACCTGGGAGATTACTAGAGTGTGTTTGTCAGAGGAACCCCTCAAGTGAGAAATTTTTTTCATTTCTCAAAGAGTTCAGAAAAATCATATAATTCCCTGTCATTTTTCCAGAGTTCAAAAGTATCTTTTGTCATTCCCTTCCATGATTTGTAATTTTTTCCCTCACAAGAAACAAATTTGCTACTTCTAAGTGCATTTGAAAGAATTTTATAAAGCAAAATTTTATGTAGTAATCAAAGTTTGTTGGTAAATTAAAGCAAAGGTAGCCTAAACTTTTGCTGTGAAATCTCTCTACCATGATTTTTAAACCATACACATCTATGTATATACACATTCACATATCCATTCCCATTTCACATATATGTGTAAAGAAATACTAACTAATGGTTTATATAAAGTAATTATTTCATCAAAAATACAATTGCTTTACAAAATTTAATAAAAGGTGATGGTAATTTCATGAACAGTTCCAGGACATGAATTTATTTTAGAGGTGCACTTACATATTTTGGCCACCAGGAGGAGATTTTTGTTCATTGTTTTAAGGTCAAATGCTTGAGAGCAACTGAGAATTTTTTTTAACATTAAGAAACGTTATTTCACCACAAAAAAAAGAGAAATTTTTGTTTCCTTTCATTTCTACCATCAAGTTCCCCCTAAGACCCATGCTGTGACTATTGCAATCATGGAACCACAAATATATATGAGTTTATAAATGTAGTTTGAGTACTTACCATAAAAGCTGCCCAGAGTGGTTTTAAAAGCATACTCAATAAATGAGGCACCTCATGAAGGCTTCAGGAGTCCATAACATAATTAAATAAAGATTCGTGGGAATATTACTCTGCTTGGCAGTGCCCATAAAATGCCCAGGTTTGCAGGCTGAGGAGTCATGTACTTCCTTAGTCCAAATAAGCCAAACCATTTGAACGATGAAATTACTTTATGAATTTCTGTCATGTGCTACTTGGAAGACATGAGAGTAATCCTGAAGCAATCTACAAGAACTTTGTGTGATCTATTCACACAAAAACTTGATCCACAGTTTCTGCTTGTAAAATTTTAAAGTGTAGAAGAGATTGTATAGGCCAACCCATGTGCATTATGATTAAGAAAACTGCATCCAATAGATACAGCAGCTTGACAAACTGTCATTTGCATCCCCAGGTACCAACTTTATATGCCCTTTTCCTTCTAAAGTTTCTTTATGATTGCCTATATTTATTGAATTAGTAGATCTATGGAATTTTCACTAGGTGCTATTGAATTGTTTTTAAATGAGGAAACCCCAAAGGCAACAATTTTAAATGATTTCCAAGAAGCTGGCTGCCAATTATCTAACACCTTTCAAAACAAAGTTGCTTCTTCATATATATAAATACACATTGCCACACAAGGTTTTTGGTATTATGGTGGTGAGATATAATTTTGCTTCTAATGCTAAGATTCAGAAAGTAGTCTTAAAGTTGTAAATGGTGTATCTCTAAACTGTTTCATGTAACATTTCATTTGGGGTTGTATGGGAGCAAATACTTGTATATCATTTTAAATCTAATAAAACTGGTGATCAGAGCATTCTACAGACAATATCACTGAGTCTGTATTTGACCAATAGTATGAATCTTTTAATCACAAATACTGGTATATCATTTTAAATCTAATAAAATTGGTGATCAGAGCATTCTACAGACAATATCACTGAGTTGGAATTTTACCAATAGTATAAATCTTTTAATCATGGTTAAGAATTATATTCCTTTTTAAAAGATTTATTTTAATTTATGCATATGAGTGTTTTGCCTGCATGTATATATGTGCACCACTTGTGTGTCTGGTACCCAGAGGCCAGAAAAAGGCATCAGATGACCTGGAGCTGGAGTTGCAGATGGTTGAGAACTGCCATGTGGGTGCTGGAAACTGAGCCCAGGTCCTCTGCAAGAGCAGCAAGTGCTCTTAACCTCTGAGCCATCTCTCCAGCCCAAGAACTACATTCCTTTAAATCAAGAGTTCAGAGTGACCCTCAGCTACACAGCAAGGTCAAGATCAGCCTAGTTTAAGTGAGATAGTGTCTCAACAACAACAACAACAAAATTGAACAAAAGAATTACACTTCTTTTAAATAACTAGTTTGGGTCCTTCTGACATAAACGTTTCTTACTTGGTGCTGTTGACGTTTTGTCTGTAAAATTCCAGACCTCTCTCAAATTATGATAATCAAAAATAACTCTATCAGTAAGTATCTACTAAGGTATAAAATTATTCCTGATAAGAACTTCTGTTTGAAAGGCAATTGACCACTTTAGAAATATAAAAAACTAAAAAATGTAACATCAAATATTCAAAAATGAAAGCATGTTATGTACTATTGTTATACCATTGGCACCCTAACTTGGTACCTGTAGATTCCTCAAATGCTTCAGATATGGTAGTACACACTTATAATCCGAGCATCTGAGAAGCTGAGGCAAGATGACGGCAGAACAAATGGCAGATTCTTCAGTCAGTAACTATTTCAGATACAGATGGATGTCCCCACACCCAGTGAGCTCAGAGAATTTATCATGAATTGACTTAGATTCAATCCCAAGAGGACGAATTTGTAAAGGGCTATGTAGGGGGTTTAGGGGCAGTTGGAGGGATTTCCTGGTAGATGAATATGATTAATATACGTTAGATGCGTGTATGAAACCTTCAAGAATCAAAAGTATTATTCAAAATTGTTTAACACTAGTCTGTACACTAGAGTATGTCATACAGCATCACTAAACACTGTCATGAAGACAGGGATTTAGGAAAAATATCATCTCATAGTTTCTCTTCCTTGACCACAAAATATATTAAGCGACAGTATATTGGGGGCTGGAGAGATGGTTCAGAAGTTAAGAGCACTGGCTGCTTTTGCAGAGGACTGGGTTAGCCAGCACTCACATGGTGGCTAACAGCCATCCATAACTCCAGTTTCAGGGGATCTGATGCCCTCCTCTGACCTCTGCAGGCATTTCATGTACTTCCATGCATGTAGGCAAAACACTAATGCATGTAAAACAATATAAATAAATAGACTTCCGACGCGACCGGCCTAGAACTGTCAGGCGCCTGGGGGCCCCCTGAGCCCAGCCAGCCCTCTGCCTGCTGCTTGCACAGTGATGTCATGGAGCGCCTCGACGAAGCAGGGCTGAACGTGCTGCAGCCTCTGGAATTCAAGAATGAAAGCTCATTGGCATCAACCCTGAAGACTCTAATGTCCTCCTTCACAGCTTTAATGATCACGTTCTTATTGGGCTATATTTTACAAATCTTATGTATTCGAAGGTGCCCTGGGAATGTCCAACAGAGACAGCTATTTTTATGCCACAATCGTAGCAGTTGTGGCGGTTCACGTCGTCCTCGCCCTGTTTGTCTACGTGGCCTGGAATGAAGGCTCACAACAGTGGCGTGAAGGCAAACAGGATTAAATTGAACCTCACCTTTTGATAGCATGAATTTATTTTTAAATATGATAAATACTTCTGGGGTATTGTTAATAAATGTATTTTATTTGAATAAAATTGAAAGAACATTGAAATCATTCAGGGAGTCAGTCACATTTGACTAAACTTTGACCCATTTAATTAATTTTAACTTTCAATCTCCATTTGCAAATAAAAATTTGAGAAAGTTAAATAGGTGCAAATGCATATGCTAAGTGAATTACATCTTACCCTGCAAAGAATTTAATTATTACAAAAAAATCTTTTATAGCAATTTGCCTTATAGTTACTTTTTGGTTTTATTCCTTTGGAGTAATAAGAAACACACAGTGAAGCAAATCTCAATTTCCTTTTTCATTGGAAGATTTTCCCTCTCAGAAAAGTATCAGGTTCTTGGATTTCAGATTCTAATTTCCTGTGGGAAGTTGCCTAAATTTTGAACAATGTAATTAATCTGAATGTCACTGAGTAAGGATAAATCTCACATTCCTTTATTTAATGGGGAAATTATACCCATTCATGTAAAAGGACTTAGGTTTACTGAGGGCCAAGAGATGAGCTCACTGCCCTCTTTGTGACTAACACAATATTGTTTCCTCATTCTGTTTTGAAATTAAGCTTCAATTACAGTTTATTGAAATTCCTTTCAATTTTTTCCTACTTAATAAAACACAGTATGTGATAGGTATTAGAATATCAAAATGTTCAGTTTGCATGCATTGAGAGTGAAACAATTTTGAAACCAGGCCTTGAGGTTTCTTAGTGTTCTTGTCTTTTTCATCAGAGCTAAGATTCATCCTGCATTTATGGATGATCCTTGTGGTCATTTTTTATGAGAACTCCTCCCCTAAAAATGAAATAGTCCTGTGACCTTTCTTCAGTACCTTTAAACTTTGGTCAGACCCACCCCTGGACACTATATATATATATGCAATCTACAAACAACTGTCCCCCAAATTTTTATTTCTCATTAGAAAATCATATATGTTCTGTAAAACACTAGAAAAATCCATATTGATGGAATCAAACCAAGTCCCCCCCAGACCAAAAGAAGAATATTCTGGGAAACTGTACAAGGAAGTAAGCTGTAAAATTCTAACTACTGAGAAAAAGCTGACCTTTTCATGCTCTGTGTACCAAGCCGAAAATCACCCGAAACTTCCTCCCACTACCGCCACTCCCCCTCCCACTTTTACTGCTTGAGGTTTGTGGTTTTTGCCTTTAAAAGAAGCCTGTAAGCCAAGCTCTGGGCTGCTGCTCTCTCTGAGTGAGGCAGGAGCCCGTCTGCGCAAACGATTAAATCCTCTTGCTTGTTGCATCTCCTGGTCTGAGGACTGAGTTATTGGGGTGTGGCCTCCCCTGGACGTTGGGCACCCCAGACAGGGGGCCCAACATTTGGGGGCTCATCCGGGATTTGGTTGCCCCCAGACCCATTTCCTCAGATCAGCAGGAGGTAAGGACGTCTTGTGGTTTGTCTTGGTCTTAATGTCTGTTAGTTATTTCCTGTTCTGGGAACGATCCATCTGAACATTTGTGCCTGTGCAGGACCTGTAAGTCTGTATTCTGGAAACCAGTGGGAGTGGCAGACGTGCCCAGAGGCCCCTGGTTCTGACACTCTGGCCTTAGGGACCAGAGTGGTCTGGAGTGGGGAGGATGGTGTAGCTTTCCTTCCCTTGGGAGAAGGGAGCTCGGCTTGGCTACTCCCCTCCCACTCTGTACTTTCAGTTCTTGAGATAAGAAGCACGCGCTGAGGTTTCTCTGTTTTGTGTATTGTCTGTGTCTGTGTCTGTGTTCAGGGATCCCAAAAGTGAGAATGGTGGGTGCAGCGTGTGTCTGAATGAAAGAAGGACTGGTCCACATGAATGTGATTTAATGTGGTATGTATGCTTGATGTGTGTTACTTACTTAGAGGGAGGTCTGGTCTTGTAATTTTCTCAATGCTCCTTATTGTAAACTTTCCTTTCCTCCTTCCTTTTATCCTCGGTCTGAGTCTTTGCGTGGGACCGTTAAAGGCAAAAGGGCAATTGAGGTTTTCTGGTCAGGGCTACTCCCTGATGTAAGCTAAAGGCTCTTAGCCCACTTAGCGAACCCCGACTGCCCACACGGGTGGAGACAAGGCGGCTTTTCTGTATCTCCCCCTCCTCTCCGTTTCTCTCTCTCTCTGGCCACTGACAAAGCCCCGTGGGCACGGGCTGAGCAAATAAGAGCCATAGGGCGCTCACCGCTAAAAGACTCCTGTGAAAGGATAAGGGGGTCCCAGGCGTGAATCCCAGGTAAATTCACATCCCCCACAGAAGAAAAACTGGGCAACATTAGGTACTCGTCTATAAGCACACCCACTGGCCATTATTATTTGGAGTGGCATATTCCTTCTCTCTTTCTTTCTTTCCTTCTTACTCTCCCTCTCTCCTGTGACCTCCACTATGGGTCAATCGCTAACTACCCCTTTAAGTTTAACTCTGGAACACTGGAAGGAGGTCATGGAATGGGCCCACAACTTATCATTGGAGGTCCAAAACAAGAAGTGGCAGAGTCTCTGTTCCTCTGTATGGCCCTCTTTAAAAAAAGGATGGCCAAGGGATGGGATTTTTGACCTTGCTACTATCTTACAGGTTAGGGAATACATTTTCCACCCAGGACCACACGGACATCCAGACCAGGTGGCCTACATAGTCACCTGGGAAGACTGGGCCCAGAACCCCACACCTTGGGCACGGCTGTTCCTACCTCCTAGGGGAACTGCAGAGACTGATCAGGGGCCTCCTACCCTTTCTGCTCTAAGGAGGGATAGAGAGGGCCCCCCTGATGGAACCCGAACTGCCCAGGTTTTTCCCCTCCGAACTATAGGGGATCAGATTCAGTACTGGCCTTTTTCAGGCTCTGACTTATATAATTGGAAGACTCATAACCCCTCTTTTTCTCAGGATCCTTAGGCTCTAACTGCTTTAATAGTCTATTCTCCTCACACACCAACCCACCTGGGAGGATTGTCAGCAACTCCTCTCGGCCTTTCTAACCACAGAAGAAAGACAGTGAGTCATCCTAGAGGCCCGGAAAAATGTCCCCGGGCAGGATGGGAGACCCACTCTGCTCCCAAATGAAATAGATGCAGGATTTCCTCTGACCAGACCTAACGGGGACCCTGAAACCGTGGCCGGTAGGGAGCGTCTCCGTCTTTATCGCCACACTCTGTTAGCGGGTCTCAAAGGGGCCGGAAGGTGCCCGACCAATTTGGCAAAGGTACGTGCTATAACCCAAGGAGAAAATGAAACCCCCGCAGGGTTTCTAGAATGCTTGATAGAGGGATATCGGATGTACGCCCCTTTTGATCCCACAGTCCAGGAGCATCAGGTAGATCTTATTATGGCCTTTATAGGACAATCAGCTCCTGACATTCGTGGTAAGCTCCAACGGCTGGAGGGCCTTCAGGGGTACTCCTTACAGGATTTAGTAAAAAAAAAATAAAAAATTAAGTCAAATTTTGGCCACAGTAGTTCAGGGAACAGGCTGGAGGGCCTTCAGGGGTACTCCTTACAGGATTTAGTAAAAAAAAAATAAAAAATTAAGTCAAATTTTGGCCACAGTAGTTCAGGGAACAGGACCAGGAGAAAAAACTTTCAATAAGCGTAAGACATTAAAAGTTAAGATAAATTTTGGCCACAGTAGTTCAGGAAACAGGACCAGGACCAGGTAGGAACCTGGGAGACAAGAGAAGGCCCCGAGTGGATAAAGACCAGTGTGCCTATTGCAAGGAGAGAGAAGACATTGGGCTCGAAAATGTCCAAAGAAGTTGAACAGACAACAGACTTGAAAAGAAAACAACCCCAGTCCTGACTCTAGGGGACTAGGAAAGTCAGGACAGGAGCTCCCCCCTGAGCCCAGGGTAACCTTAAAGATAGAGGGGCAATTGACTACCTTCATGGTAGACACAGGAGCTCAACACTCGGTCTTAACAACAACTGAGGGACCTATGAGTTCCAAAACAGCCTGGGTCCAAGAGGCCTGAGAGGGAATCAGGCCTCACATCCAAAGACTTTTACAAATGGGCATACTTCATCCTTGCCAATCCCCTTGGAACACCCCACTGCTCCCCGTAAAAAAAGCCAGGGACAGATGATTATCGACCAGTTCAAGACTTGAGAAGTCAATCGGAGGATAGAAGATATCCACCCCACTGTTCCAAATCCCTACAATCTCCTGAGTTCTTTGCCTCCCAGTCACAGGTGGTATACTGTACTTGACCTGAAGGATGCATTCTTCTGCCTAAGACTGAGTCTGGTTAGCCAGCCCATCTTCGCTTTTGAATGGAAGGACCCTGAAGCTGGAATATCGGGGCAACTAACCTGGATGCGACTTCCCCAAGGATTCAAGAACTCCCCTACTCTGATGAAGCGCTACACGGTAATCTGGCTGACTTTCGGGTAAGAAACCCACAGATTATGCTTCAATATGTGGATGACCTCCTCTTAGCAGCTGAGACAGAAGCTGGCTGTCTGCAAGGTACGGAGGCTCTCCTATTGAGACTGGGGGAACTTGGATACTGGGCCTCAGCAAAGAAAGCCCAGATCTGCCTACAGCAGGTGAACTATTCGGGCTATAGGTTGGAGGGAGGGCAACATTGGATGATGGAAAACAGGAAACAGGCAGTAGCCTCTATCCCCCCACCAACCTCAGCCAGAGGACTCAGAGAGTTCTTGGGAAGCATAGGATTCTGTAGATTATGGATACCGGGTTTCGCTGAAAGAGCAGCTCCTCTATATCCTTTAACAAAGAACAGGACCCCTTTCGTCTGGACTGAAGAACACCAGAGAGCTTTTGACAAAATAAAAAGAGTGCTGTTGATGGCTCCAGCTCTAGGATTGTCAGATTTAAAAAAAAAAAAAAAAAACCTTTCATCTTATACATAGATAAAAATAAAAAAATGGCAAAAGGAGTTCTTACTCAGACTTTGGGACCCTGGAGAAGGCCAGTGGCTTATCTTTCAAAAAGACTGTACAATGTAGCCGCTGGCTGGCCCCCATGATTGAAAATTATGGTGGCAATAACATCCCTGGTAAAAGATTCAGACAAACTCACCATAGGTCAGCCCCTGACTATTATAACACCACATGCGGTGGAGTCCATCATTAGACAGCCCCCTGACAGATGGCTGTCAAATGCCAGGGTGACCCATTACCAGGCACTACTATTAAACCCAGAAAAGATTGTTTGGTAACCCAACCACCTTAAACCCCACCACGCTGCTGCCAGCTCATGAAAAAGGTTAACATTTATACTGACAGCCGCTATGCATTCACCACAGCCCATATACATGGGGAAATTTACCGGAGGTGGGGACTCCTCACCTCGGCTGGTAAGGACATTACAAAGAAAGAAGCAATAGTGGCTCTTCTGCAAGCCTTGTACTTCCCAAGAAAGGTCAGCATTATCCATTGCTCTGGACACCAGCGAGATCAGGGGCCGATTGCTCGGGGAAATCAGATGGCAGATGAAATCGCCCATCAGGCAGCAGAAGGTACTTGTATTCTCTACACCCATTCAGACCTTGAGGTTGAAATTGAAGCACAAACGAAAGAAGAGAAATGCTCTTTTTACCTACACTGAGCAGGATCTGGAACTTGTTCGGAGGCTCAACGCTACTTTGAACCCAGAATCTAAAATGTGGGAATATCAGAATCAAATCATATTGCCTCGAAAGGCAGCCCTTGAGTTAATCTCCCAACTCCACCAGTGGACGTACTTAGGACACAAGAAACTAAAGACACTACTAAAAAGAGAAGAACAAATCTATTTCCCAGACCTCAACCAACTAGTCCAGAAGGTAGTGGGAGATTGTGTCTCATGTTCCCTGGTGAATGCTACCAGATCAAAGGTCCCATCTGGTAAGAGAGAAAGAGGGACACGACCAGGGACTAACTGGGAAGTAGATTTTACTGAGGTCCTTCCAGGAAAATATGGTTATAAATATCTTTTAGTGTTTATAGACAAAAAAAAAAAAACAGCCCAGACGGTGGTGGAGAAACTGATCGAAGACATTTTCCCTCGATTTAGACTGTCTGAGGTAATTGGGTCTGATAATGGCCCAGTCTTCATCTCCCAGGTAAGTCAGGGAATGGCCAAAGCAGTGGGGAATAATTAGAAATTACATTGTGCTTACAGACCCCAAAGTTCAGGACAGGTAGAGAGAATAAATAGAACTATTAAAGAGACCTTAACCAAATTAGCTTTAGAGACTGGCACTAAAGACTGGGTGCAGCTCCTACCTCTAGCTCTATTTCGAGCTAGAAATACTCCTGCTATACACGGTCTAACCCCCTACGAAATTCTTTTTGGAGGGCCACCTCCTGTTCTCAATATAGCTTTGTCCCCCTTGCCCTCTTCCTTTGATAACCCTAACTTGTAAACAAGACTCCAAGCCCTTCAGATCATCCAGAACCAGGTTTGAAAGACTTTGGCTGCTGTTTAACGGCCTGGGAGTCCATGAACGCCGCAATTGGAAATCAGGTGTACGTGAAAAGACATAACGTAAAGATTCTTAAACCACGATGGAAAGAACCCTACACGGTTCTCCTGACTATGCCCACAACCCTCAAAGTCCTAAACACATGAACCACTCCGACTGGGAATTAGTTGCTATTATCATCATCTCTGTAGCCTTGATCATCCTTGTTGCCATCATCACATTGGTACTCACTGACCTTGCTTAAAAGCTATAACACAACTTCTTACAATGCAGCTGATTCTACTTCTCAGAGAGATCTGCCTGCTTCTGACAGCGTAATGCCTGCCAGTTTATTCAGCTTTACAGTACAATCCTCATGTGCCTATGCAGCTAACATGGATGGTGACAAATCCTGAGATGGGCTATACACTTCGGCTCGCCAACTCCACCACCTTAAACATTCCAGTCTTAAACTTTTCTACAGCCGGTCAGACTAAAATTAGCCATCCAGATGCCATGAGTCCGATGCTGCAGGTGTTACAACAGTCATTTTTGTTCCCTAATGTTACTAAACCTAAAACCACTCGAACTTGTTGGTTCTGCTATGATGCTTCCAGAAAACCTGCAGATTTTATGATTAAAATCTCGCCATAAGAAAAGGGGGGAATGATGGAATCAAACCAAGTCCCCCCCAGACCAAAAGAAGAATATTCTGGGAAACTGTACAAGGAAGTAAGCTGTAAAATTCTAACTACTGGGAAAAAGCTGACCTTTTCATGCTCTGTGTACCAAGCCGAAAATCACCTGAAACTTCCTCCCACTACCACCACTCCCCCTCCCACTTCTACCGCTTGAGGTTTGTGGTTTTTGCCTTTAAAAGAAGCCTGTAAGCCAAGCTCTGGGCTGCTGCTCTCTCTGAGTGAGGCAGGAGCCCATCTGCACAAACGATTAAATCCTCTTGCTTGTTGCATCTCCTGGTCTGAGGACTGAGTTATTGGGGTGCGACTTCCCGTGGACGTTGGGTACCCCTGGTTGGGGGTCCTACAATATTAAAGCAGAAAGAAAATAAAAATTGCCCCATAATGTTGCTGCCTGAATATAATCACTATGTTAGTTTACAACCTGTGTGCAGTTTTGACCTGTGTTTCCTAATGCTTGTTCCAGAAACAATACTACATTCAAATTCTGCCAACTTTACCAGAAAACTGTTTACAGTTTTTCAAATAGATGGTTTCTGGCCATTATCTTAAAAAGCACATTGCTTTTTTATTCTTCTAAAATTCAAATTTCAATTGTTTTCACCAAAAAGAAATGATACTTGAACAGATAATTCAATTTGAATACTGCACAATGTGTGCATTTATAAAAAATTGCATGGCATCCTATAAGAAGTTGTATGGTTCTTATGTTTTTATATGTCAGTTAAAAATAAGCCTAAAAATAAATTCAAATAACATTACTGATTGTCCTAATACAAAAGCCCTTGCTTATATGTTTGCCATGATTGATTCATTTGTCCAAAGTTACTTTTTATCCTATGGAGCTAGACTGAAGGAATAGAGAAATGATTAGGCATAAGAGACAAATATGCATTTCTGCTATTATTAAGGAAAATAATAGATCAGTATGCTTATTACAGGACTGTTCTTAATTATATTTAACTGTTGTGTGTAGTTTAAATATCTTTAAGAAAGTATTCTAAATGGAAGGGTCTTTATTTTGTAAAGAGTCTACTTTTAGTCTTGATATTTGAGTCTTGAATATTATGTAGTAGATTTCTGGATGGTTCTCTCATCAGGTAGCCTCTTGTATTTAGAATTGTCTGCTCAAATTATTTTTATATAATGCCAAGATTTTTTTCTTGTACTTTGGAGATCTTATGCTATTTTAGACATTTGCCAGTTAGGTAATGATATAGCTATTTTTCTTCAAGTGTTTCAACCAAGGGTATATGCAAACGTAAGTCATTTTCTTTTGGGAATAAGGTACAAGTGTTTGAATATTAAAATCAGATGCTCAGATTCATATTCAATATTATTACAGAATAGACTTGTTTTCTAAGAATTTTCCCCAGGATTTTAGCTATGAACTTACCATTTTACTGCTGTTAATTATGTTAATTAATGTGATATTTGACAAATGGACACATTTTTCAAGCTATCTTACTAGTTTCCTCTGGCATAAAATACATATGATGTATTGGAAGGGAAAGCTACAGTTGAACTGTTATAAATGTTTTACAGTAAGAATATGGTCACTGATGTTTAAAAACTGACTGTAATAGTAATCTGAATAAGGGAATACAACTCCAAGTGTCAGTACAAGCTACTGAATTAAGCCCATTTACTGTGACAATACCTTCCCCATCTTCTAACTTGTTCCCTGAATAAGCTACACCCCCATTGTTGAAAAATGGAAGTTTGCTGTACAATGCATCTGATGTCTCTTCAAATGGATACCATTTCACATGTAACAGTACCATTCTTATTTGTGTTCATAGTAAAGAATTTTAAACCTGCCATAAAAAATAACAGACTGTTTCATGGAAATTTAACAGAAATAGATTGTAGTACTTAGAAAGTTTTCATCAGAAAAATCATACTGAGCCAGGTATGATGGCACATGTCTGTAATCCCAGTACTTGGGAAGCAGAGGCAAGAGGATTAGGGGTTCAAGGTCATCCTTGGCTACATAGTGAGTTCAAGGTCATCCTGGGTCATGTAAGAACCTGTTTCAAAAATGAAGAACAACAACTACAAAAAACGAAAGAAGAACAGTTCTATTTGCTTTGTCAGAATAAGTTGCCAATGGATTTGTGTTTATTTTCCATTTCATACATATCTTATGTAAACAGAGTATTCAAGTAGGGCAATAAAAATACTTAGACAAGTAAGGTATACATAAAGGAAGGCTAATGCTGAAGGATTTCAATCCTGTTTTTCATGTATCTATTGCATATTTCTGATCTCCAGACAGTTTCATGTTTAGTATCTAATTTATTCCAAAATGAACTTTAAACTTACTATTCACTAGTGTGATATACTATTCAGATTCTAGTCCTGGGTTTAAGTTCAGTTTCACCAAAGTTGTGCCAAAGCTCACATTAATAACTATACAAAATTTATTTTTCAGTGGAATGGAGTTATCTTAAAAAATTAGTTTTAGAGGCATTGAGACACTTAACTATAAACACACAGCCTATGAATAGCTTAATCCTTTATTTCTTAAAAAGTCCAGATTTCCTCCCCATCTCTCCTGGTGACGCTTTCTCTTTGCCTGTGTCATTGCTACATGTACTTGAAGTGTCTTGTGCTGCTTTTAAGATGTTCTGTAAATCATATTTGTCAGTTATACAAACTAGTCTTCCTTCCAATGTTAGTGAAATCTCACTGAACGGGAATAATAGCAATAGCTAACAACATCTGCCCAGCACTTTACAGTTTGCAAAGAACGTTCACATATTCTCGTCTGAGTTTTGCATAGTGAACGTGTTACAAGATGTCCTTTGATGTCAATGTCAAGAGTGTTAGAATTTTCAGTCACCAGTGTCATTGTCAATGCTGTAGCACTGATTAGTGAAGTCACTGGGGATGGAGTTTGGGGAAGGGGTTGTCGCAGTGGGGCCTGGAGTTCTTAGCCACTTGTGTCAGACTGTCTTTTGTTAAGTGATGCTTTTCTAGTCCTTTCCTGAGTGGGTTTTGTATTCAGTATATTGTAGCCTGTACTTTGTATTAATTGGCCATCTGTTGTCATTAAAAAAGTATCTGTAAAAATATATATGTATAAATAAATAAATAAATAAATAAATAAATAAACATAAAAGTATACTGGGGTTGGAGAATGGTGGCTAATAACTGTTCCTAACTCCAGTTCCAGAGGATCCAATGCCCTCTTCTGGCCTCAGCAGGCATTGTATGTACATGGTGCACTTACACGTAGGCAAAACTCTCTCTCTTTCTCTCTCTCTCTCTCACACACACACATTAAAATACAAATAAGTACAAAAAAAAGTTTAAAGAAAAGTATATTTTAAGTCATAAAATACACAATAAAATGCATATATAATGTATATATGAGTAGAATCTTGGGGCTGGAGACATAATTCAATGGTTAAGAGAAGAACATTGGTTGCTTTTGCAGAGGACTGGGGTTTGGTCCCAGCACCCACATGGTGGCTAGCCTGTCTGTAACTCCAGTTTAAGGAGATCCAAAGCGCTCTGCTGACTTCTGTAGGCATTGCATGGCACTAATGAACTTACATACACACACTCATACGCATAACAATTTTAAGGAAGAGGAGGGTCTTAGTGAATCACACATAAATAAAAGCTGTGAAAAACAGATCAGTGTTGCTAAAGAGAGAAATTATGGCTAAAAATATGAGAGAAACATTGTTTCCATGTCAAACTCACTCATCCTGTAGACCACTGGAGTCTGGCACTGGCCAGAGACAGTCAGACTCTGTATTTTACATGGTAGAATAGCCTAAGGTTATGTACTGTTGTAATATCATTGGCACCCAAACTTGGTAGTTCCAGATTCCTCAAGAATTTCATATATGGTGATACACACGTGTAAGTTCGGCATTTGAGAAGCTGAGACAAGATGATGATGAGTTTGAGACCAGTCTGAAAAACATGTCAAGACCATATCTCACAAAACAAAAATAATTCCTAAGCACTGCAAGGCTACCAGTAAATGCAAAATGGTATCGCTGCTTTGGAAAAAGCCTTAATAGTTTCTTACCATGGAAACCATTATTCATTGTCTTTGATATTCACCTACATAACCAAAAATTTATGTTCATAAAAAGATCTGCACAGGTATTGACAGCAGCATTTTTTGTCAAAACATAAATCAACTGATATGCTCTTCAGCAAATGGATAGATAAATTGGCACATTCAAACAAGGGAATGTTACTTGGCACTCAAACAAAATGAGCTGTCAAACTATGAAAAGAACAAAGGAACGTTGCTAAGTGAAAGAAGCCCATGAAAAGACTGTTTAACATGTAATTCTAACTACGTGAATTCAGGAAAAGACAAATTGTAAAGATAGTAGAAGAATCAATGTTTGCCAGAGGTTAATGAAGAACTGGAGCATGGAATTTTTAGAAAACTGAAATTATTCTACGTGGTATTGAAATGATGGTTATATATAATTGTATATGTATCTAAACCCACAGACAACCCACACCATAGTGAGCCCTAGTGAACTTTGAGTGACAGCTATGTTTCAGTATAAGCTCATAGACTATGACAAGTGGTTCTATCTAGCTTGGGATGTTGATGGTGGGAGAGGATGTAAGAGGTGAGGTGATCTATGAGTAATCAATACTTTCCCCTCAGTTTTGCTGTGAACCTAAATTTCTCTTAAAATAGTGCTTATTATTTTTCTAAAATGTCTTGAGCAGAGTATGGAGGAAGTTTGAGCAGAATATGGAAGAAAATAGAGGAATAACACAGAGTTTTGGATGAAAAAGTATAGGAAGTGAGTATGTGGAATCAATTCTTCTATATCTAAAGAATTCCTCTATGGCTATAACTTTTTAGTGGAAAATATAAAAATCTGAAAATTGTATATATGTAACACATTTTCATTATTTATTCATCTGTTGATAGACAGCTAGGTTGTTTCTATTTCCTAACTATTGTGAATTGAGTAGCAAGGAACATAGATGTACAAATATCTCTGTAGTCAGATGTAGACCCCTTTAGAACTATGCCCAGGAGTGGTATATCTGGATTATATGGTATAAATATTTTATTTGTTTTTAAGGTTTATGTGTATGAGTAAATTGTTTGCATGTATTTAAGAGGGCCCATGTGGGTTAGAAGAGGGCATCAGATCCCTTGGAACTGGAGTTATGGATAGTTTTAGCCACCATGTGGGTGCTGGGAACTGAATCCGGGTCCTTGGCAAGAGCAACCAGTGCTCTTAACCACTGAGTCATCTCTCTAGCCCCTGGTATATCTATTTCTAGCTTTTAAGGAACCTTCACACTGATTTCCATAGTGGTTGCACCAATTTGCACTCCCACCAACCGTAAGTGTTCTCCCTTCCTGCACATCTAGGCCAGCATTTGTTGTCATTTTTTCTTGATTTTTTTTATCTTAAAGCCATTGTGACTTTGGTAAGATGAAATATCAAAGTAGTTTTAATTTGCACTTCTCTGATGGCTAATGATATTGAACATTTTAAAAATATTTCTCAGCCATTTGTATTTCTTCTTTTGAGAACTCTATATTAATTCCTTGCTTCAATATTTAATTAAGTTGTTTTCCTTTTCTTTTTTTTTTAGTTCTTTATATATTCCATACACTAAATCTTCTGTCAGATGTATAGCTGGTAAAGATTTTTTTCCATTCTGTAGGTTGCTTCTTCACTTGAATGATGGTGTCCTTTACTGTACAGAAGCTTTTTAGTTTCTTAAGGTCCCATTTTTCACTGTTATTCTTAATGGCTGTGTTATTATTGAGTCCTTTTCAGAAAGTTCTTTCCTATGCCTATAATGGAATATTATTTTCCTATAAAAAAAATGAAATAATGAAATTTGCCGCTAAAGTGATGGAACTGGAAATAATCATTCTGTGTCAGGTAACTGGGACCCAGAAAGACAAATACCATATGTTCTCTCTTGCATATGTGGATGGTAGCTTTGAACACACACACAAACCCGTAGATTAGAGCATCTTTAAACCCTCATCAAAGAAGCTTCTTTGCAAAAGATGGCAATTAATACAGACTCAGATCTGGTCAACATGAAGAGAATAAGAGATCATGGAGTGCTCAACTGTAAATAGGACATCTACATCACACCCTCTGCTCCCAAAGCTCAGAAATCATTGTGGAAGAGGGGGCAGAAAGATTGTAAGAACCAGAAGTAATAGACATCTACAACAAAACAGTATTTCCAGGCATGAAAGCACACATGAACCACTGTGGTTGTGACTCCATGATCAAGACTTGCACAAGATCAAATCAACCAAAATCTCAGCATGGAAGTGGGGTGCCTATGAAGCCCCACCTCTAGCTAAGGAGCTATTGGAAACTGATGGCTGTTGGTGGAGCAAGAGTCAGTTTTTCTTTGGGGTTGTGTTTCCATAGATGGCCATGTACTCATGTCCATACAGGCACCACAGGTAGACTAAGTGGGTTTAAAAACAAAGCACTCAAAGTTAAGAGGGAAAAAAAGTGAGAAAACAGGGGATAAATTAAAGAGGAGAGATTTAAGGGAGCATGGATTTGATCAAAACACATTGCATGTATGTATAACATTTTCAAAAATAAAAAGAATTTTTAAAAACCAGAAAATTTTGTAATTAACAAGATAAAACTCTTTATCAACAGATTTAGGCCGAAAGAAGCCAGAATTTTTTCTCAAATGGCTGAATAGCTGTACTCATGGGGCTTAGAATTCTGTGGACACCCATGCTGATACCATGGGAATTAGACCAGTACAGAGACTGAAAATTCCATGAAGATGTTGGAGACCTCCAGACTGGTGGTATAGCAAAGTAATCAAAGAAACAAGTAGATTTCAGAAGCCAGAAAAAGAAAAGAAGTAATTCCTCAGGTCACCCTAATCTGATTTTAGACTTGAAGTAGGTATTAGACTAGATAGCATAAATACAATACTCAAAATCACTAAAAATCTCTACATAGTCTGTCAAATAATTCATATTGGCTATAGGAACTGATGAGAGCACCATCCATTATTGCCCTGAAAGACTAAAGTTGATCAGTGGGTTACGTAATTACTGTCTTCTAAAAGTAGATGGCCTCTGAATTCTAAGGCTTCTGGGGCATTATCAGAAGGCTCTTGAATCCAGTCAGGCCCTGATTCCTGTTAAGAATGTTCCAACTATCCTTGAGGGATATCTGTATTAGCTGGAGCCTGGACGTTGAATAACTTCAAAATTCTCGAGATAAACGTTCCAAGAAAAAGTTTTTCTAACCAATCTTCCCACCTTGGCTTCTAGGATTAAAAGAGTCATCTGTCCATTTTGATCATCAGCTTCCAATAGTAGCAGTGAACTAAAATAAAAGCTACCAGGTGGTACAGACTGTGAAGTCCAGGCTGGTGATTCACAATATGGGTCCCACACAGCAATAGTATCAAACTCTAAAAGTATAGTTCATGCTGTGTAAGCAAGGTATTTTATCTCTTGGTCATCATTTCCTAGGGAGACTGGCCCTCACATTGCCTCACATTGCTCATTTAATAATGTACTCTATGGACCAACTTCTGATTATACCACCTGCTATTTGATATGTCTCATTTAAATGCCTCTAAAAGAGCAAATCAAAAAACTCTATTTCAGCCAAGTATGGTGGTGCATGTCTTTAATTCCAGCACTTGGGAGGAAAAAGCAAGAGTATGTATGAGTTTGAGTTGAGCCTGGTCTACATATCAAGTTCCAGGCAAGCCAGGGCTGCATAGTGAGATCATCTCAAAAAAATTCCATTTCAAACCAATACAAAAAAAAAAAATGCTGACTGGATTCTAGAGTAAGCTGGGGAGTTTCTGTTCGAAGGCTTTCTGTTCAAAGACCTTAATCCCAGACAGATATCAATTAAAACCCCTTAGAAAATAAGAATGAGTTCATAAATGCATCAGAATTACTGAAGAATAACTAGAATAACAGTAAGTAAAGAGTTTTTTGTTTTCACTATTTTTATGGGGCTGGAGAGATGGTTCAGTGGTTAAGAGCCCTGTCCTCTCTTGCAGAGGACCCAGGTTCTATTCTCAGCACCCACATGGCAGCTAACAACCATTTGTACCTTTAGTTCCAGGGGATCCATCACCTTCTGACCTCCAAAGGCATTGCACAGCACAGGTGCGCTTATGTAAATGCAGGCAATAAGTTTTTTTTTTTTTTAAATATTGAGATGGTGAATGACAATCTGGGGGCAGAGTTCTCCAGACAGCTGGTCAGTTACTCATATGAACTCTCAGCAATGGTGACAGCATGCACAAGTCCTATGCAAGCTCCAGTGGATAAACCCACATTGGAGAACATTTGGGGATTCAAGTTAGACTCTATAGGCCTTATTATACAGAGAGAGTACACTGAATTGAGTGGGGGGATGGGGAGGTGTGGATGGCAGAGGGGATATAAATGTCATCAAATTATATTGTACCAAAATCACAAAAATTCTATAAAAATTCAAAAAAAATTTTTTTATTTTATGTATAGGTGTTTGCCTACATGTATGTATGTGTACCACATGCATGCTTAGTGCCAGAAAATAGTGTAGGATCCCCTGTAACTATAGTTACAGACAGTTGTAAGCTGCCACTTGGGTGATAGGAACCAAACTCAAGTCCTCTACAAGAGCAGCAAGTGGAAGTCAGCCTGGGCTACACAGTTAAACCCTGTCAAAAAATAAAATACAGCAAAGAAAGGAAGGAAGGGAGGAAGGGAGGAAAAAGTTATCACAAAGTTCAAACAACAAACCGATACCAGTCATCCAACGTGCTGCATAGCTAGGATGTAAGTCAGTTCTATCTAACCATAGAGTCATCTCTCCATCTCCAAGGATTATTACTTTTATATGAGAAAGATGGCATAATTTCATAATTTCAAATGGCCTGAATCCCTGTTAAAGTACCTCCATAAAGTCACACATTCCCCGGTTTGGTAAAATAGTAAAGCACTAATACAAAAAATTGTCACTGATACTCATATGGACCAATTTGATTATTGAAAACAGGTGGCTCAAATCATATTTCAAAATATTTGTAAAAGATACACTACCAAAGCACGTATTTGCTGAATGATGGTAGAATCATGTAAAGGTAAACAATATGAAGTTAGGCAGAACTCACTTATATCCTAGCTATGCAGCGTGCTAGATGAGTGGTATCGGTCTATTGTTTGAACTCTGTGATAGCTTTTTCCTTTCCTCCCTTCCTTTCTCCCTTCCTTCCTTCCTTCCTTCCTTCCTTCCTTTGCTGAATTTTATTTTTTTACAGGATCTAACTGTGTAGCCCAGGCTGATTTCCAAATTCAGCTCCCCCTGCCTCAGGCACCCAAGTGCTGATATTAACAGCATTCTTTAACATCCCAATTCATGGTGGTTAAGTGTCAGCTTATCTGGCCCAAGGTGCCCAGTATTAGATTTAACATTGATCTGGATGTTCCTATGGGGACATTTGTGAATAAGATTAACATTTGTCTTCAACTGTTTTGTTTTGCTAAAACAGAATACAGAATACATGATTACAAGTCCTTATTAAAGATGGCTTTTATTTCATCACAACTGTAGAGGAGTGGACCTCCATATATCACATGTACATCTACTAAAAGCCTTCATGAATAAATGTAATATGGCATAGAGCATCACATGGGATGGCAAACATGCTAGTAGTTCAGGTCTTTCTTCCTCTTTTAATAGTTACTAATGTCACTGTAGGAGTCCCACCCTCATGACATCATCTAATCTTAATTCTTTTCTATAGGCCCTACCTATAAATACCATTAGACTATGAATTTTAGGATTAAGTATTCAACACATGGATTCTTGGGGCCACACCCAAACCATAGTCACATTGAAATCTGTGGACTTTGATTAAATAAATTATCCTCCATAATACAGTTGAGCTTCATCCAATCAATTGAAAGCCCAGACAGACCCAAAGAAATGGCCTTGCCCCATCCTGAGCAAAAAGGAATTCTGACATGGTCTTCAAATGAACTTAAATATTGATTCTTCCTCTGTCTCCAGTCTACCATCCCACTTTGCAGATTTTGAACTTGCCAGCTTCCATAATTACATGCCAATTCTTTAAAATAACTCTGCATATACATATACATCCTGTTACTTCTGTTACTCTGGAGAACCTAGACTAATATAAACTCTAGAAATTTTAATTTTCTTAATTAAAATCTAGGGGCTAAATCTCCATATTTCATGTAGAGATGAGTAGATGGAGTATATGACTGATGTTGTATATGGTGATACAAATGCAAACTTGTCAAAAACACTCCTGGGAAAATGGAAAAGACACTTAAAGTCAATGGAAACATTAAAAATTTCTGCTGAATCCTGATAAACAATTATCCCAGTCACCACCCATCAAAATAGCTTCTTTTTGAACAGACAGAAATTATTATAGAGTTACACCACTGATCACACACAGAGGTTCTCTATGAGTTGCCCAAGCCTAAGTGGCACATCTAGGATACAGCCTCTACACCTAAGACTCACAGAGTATAGAACAAGGGATGAAGAGAATACCAATGCATCTTTTATTTCTCACCAACGAAGCTCCCTCATGCAACAGAGGGCCAGGAACACAAAACATCACAAACGGCCAAAATGCAGAGAATAAGGGTCAGCAGAGTGTGGGTCCTTGCACAGGACTCCTATATTGAAGTTCACTCATCCAGGGCTCAGGGACCACTGCAGAAGAGGGGGCAAAAAGATTTTAGGTGCCAGGAAGGAGGTGCATGACCATAGGGAAATAGTCCTACAGGTGCCTGGGACCCTTCTCATACAAACCTACTGCAATGGTGTCAGCATGCACAAGAGCCATGCAAACTTATGCAGACCAAAACCCAGCCCAAAACTGTGGAAACTAACAGAAAGCCCTAATCTTAGTTGAAGAATTTTGGGCAGCTGATTACTGCTGGGTGAAGAGGAGCTAATCTTCTTGAAGGGAGAGACTCTAGACAGACTGACTAAACCCGGGTGGATGAACTTGCACTGAGGGACATCTCGGAACACTAATTTTACATAATAGGCCTTAATACAAATAACAGAATGTGTGAACTCCAATAGGCGGCACTATGGGAGGTGCCAAAGAGGAAGAGGGACAAGAATATAAAGATGAAAAGAAAAAAAGTTCTTCTGAAAATTCATAAATTTATTCAACATTTGCTACTCTACTACATTGAACACTGCTCCCTGACTTGGTCCAGAACTGTCAGTAAGGGATGGAAAGTAGGAAGACTCTGGCTGCCTTCTATAGATAGAGCAGAGTTGGATAGTATGCATTGGATGAGAGGTGTGAGGGAAGGGCATCATTGTTTTCCTAAATGTTCTTCCTGCTCTGCCCTCAACCACTTTGGAACAGCCAGAACCACCCTGCACAATGCAAGCTTAACATGTCACCACTCTTCTCAGAAATTCCAGTGACTCATTATCCATCACAAATTCAAACATCTGGTTCCTTCAGTCTCCCTTCCACATCACTTTCCCCTTTCCCCTGGAGAACCGTGTTTATTGAGTGAACTGGTACTAGTGAAACTCTAACTAACCTATCTAGATTCTCACTGCTTTTTCCCCAAGGCCCTCAGGTCTTTATTGAAAAATAATCTCAAAAAATTCCTTGCCCATACAGCCTGAAATCACACATCTCTCCACCTCCTTTGGCCCTTGCTTTATTTTCCTTAAAAATATATTACTTACGGAAGGCAGAATTCATTCCCCTCACCTGGCACTCTCTCTCCATCATGCCTATGAGCATGTTATGCTATGTGGAAAAGGGACTTTGCAGATATAGTTAAGGTTATTAAGTACTTATATATAATTAAGATAATCCTAAATTGAGCAGGTCTAAGGCAATAACAATAATACATAAAAACAAAGAGAGCTGAACAAATTTTTCACTAGCTTTGATAGATCTTGTCAAGATGGTTTCATTTGTTTTAACATGTAGGCTACCTAGCACACATGGAATTCATTTTAAGGACTCTTAAGGGCCAATGCAGGAAAAATACAACTCAGTGAAAGATTTATACAACTACATATTGAGCAGGACATATTATGTATATTACAGGTACATGAAATATAAAGGTTGTATTTTTAAGTACAGTTCCTAAATGAAAAATTATATGGAAAAATATTAAATTGGGAATGTGTGATTTGTAATATACATAAGTAACCCCTACACAGCTTGTTCTACAAAATATAGACTCAAAACTTTATTTAGCCTAATTTCCTTGCAATTCCTCAAGGCCAGAAAGATCTTTAAAGTGTTCTTTAAAGATTTTTAATAAAAAAAAATGATGTCAGCATCACAAGATTGAGATTTCAGCAAGTACTCTACTGAGGAATAGTTAAGATATAAAACCCAACTTCCTTGAAACATAAATTTGCATCTTTTTAAGTTGATTGTTTTTCAATTTGTATATAATGCTTTCTGTTTTTTTCTGTCACTGGCACATCATTTTTCTCATTTTTAAATCATTGCACATTTGTGCATTTGTTGTGAATGCTCATTACCATCTTTATCCTGGTTCACGTGGAAGCTCTGGATTTCCACTGGTACAATCTCTGTATGTTTTTCACTAAGCTTTGTTCTTTCTCTGATTTTAACTTTCCTTGACAACATGTAATATCTGATAACTGAAATTTTCTTTTAAAAACCATTAGAAGAATCTTTCTCTTTTACAGTATCTGTTGAAATAATTAATATATAAAATCAAAGCATATTCTATGTCTAATTTTTACATTAATCAATTAATTAATGTGTGTAGGGGCTGGAGAGATGGCTCAACAGTTAAGAGCACTGACTGCTCTTGCAGAGGACTTGCCTTTGGTTCCTGGCACCCACACAAAACAGTGGCTAACAACTGTCTGTAACCGGTTCCAGGGGATCTGACACCTTTTTCTAACCTCTGTGGGCATTGCAGGACTTACCTACATGCAGACATTACACTCATACATGAAAAATAAAAATAATGAATTTTTTTTTAAGTATCCAAATGCTGAGCATGGTGACACGTGCTTTTAATGTCAGCCTTTGAAGGCAGAAGCAGGTAGATGTCTGTGAGATCAAGGCCACCCTGATCCACATAGTGACTTCCAGGAAGGCTCTGACTAGTGAGACCCTGTCAAAAACAAACAACAACAGCAACAAAAAAACAAAAATAGAAACAAACAAACAAAAGTATCCAAAAACACTTACATGTGTGCTTCTCAAGTGCAGTTCTTTAAGACTAGAAAAAATGATACATATCTCTTTGGGAGAGACCCAGAGGTATTACATGGCAGTCCTCAAAAAGGTACTAAGACTAGGCCTTTAAAAAAAAAACAGAAACACAGGTTATAGAGTCTGGGGGTCAGTAAGATGGGATTGGAGATGGGGGAGAGGGTCTGAATATAATCAAAATACATTGTATTAAATTCTCAAGTCAATAGAAATACTTTTTTGAAGGGTAACTATGTTCTGATTATTGATCAAAAAGCAACTGGGCCTGGTGGCACAGACTTGTAATTCCAGCTATTTAGAAGGCAAAGCAGGATGATAGAAACTTCAAGGTCAGCCTGGGCACTTTGGTGAGATTCTATCTCAAAATGAAAGAAGGCTGGGAATGTAGCTCAGTGGCAAGGAGGTGCCTACCATGGGTAAGGCCCTGGGTTTAAAAAGAGGGTGGGAATTCCTTTAAGACTAGACAAAATGACACAAAAGGTATAATACTGGGGGAAAAAAAGAATCAGCCCCATATCACACTCAGATTGTCATTAGTCATTACTTAAAAGGAACATAAAATCATAGAAAACGAAGCAATGATTTCTCTAGATTTGTTTCTAGATGTCAAAAGAGGGAAATGAAATAGCCAATGGTATTGTCAATCATTTCATTTTCAAATGAGAAGGACAATATAAATTATTTGGTAGCATAACAATCTCAATGAAATCAGATATTAAAGAAGTATCGGTTTCAGGCAAGTTACTATTGTGTACAAGCAATTTTCCCAACTAGTGCTGCTGGTGAAGGCCTTCTGGGTACGCAAGACAACCCCAAATCCAGAGTACATATCTATATGTGAGAGTAAAATTGTACCTTCTAGGGTGAAAGGAGCTCAGTATAGTCAATTTGCCACCGACTGACCAGTTGATCTTCTTAAGGAATAGATTTATTGTTGTTCGTAGATTAGACATTCCAGGGCACACTAGTTAGACTGGTGTTAATAAGTGGGTATCCAACTCTTTCACTGTGGCCATGTTATTTGTGTGCCCATTCATCATGCCAGTACTTAGTCATGTTAGCCTAGAGTAACAAACTGTGCCCATTTCCCCAAGATTGATGGGTTCTCTGGATGCTAAACTTTCCCTTGCCAACCCTAGGCAGTCCCAAGCAAAGCTGGATAAGTTTACTCCTTACTAAGGCTTCTTTCATCAGCACATTCCTCATGGTCTTGGTAAATGACTTATCTGGACTGTCTTACAGAACATAATTTTCTGTTGAGTCAACTTCACATAAAATATCCATTCCACTATGCCCATTATTTTGAGCCTTTTAATCTCTACATCTACTGGGTCCTAAAATTATGCTGGTATCCCAACTTTGCTCAGTATGATCCTTCATTATTTCTAGTCTTTTAGGAACCACTCCTACAACTTTACTTGAGTTGGTTATGCCATGACTTAACTTTGATAATAGGTCTGGCAGCCAGAGGAGATGCACATAGTGCCTGAAAACAATAGCTATCGCCTTATTTAAAAAGTCCCTGTAATGTCTCTATGGAAAGAGTGGGGCTCTGTTTATAAAGTCAGAAGAATCCAAAAGTCTTTAGTTTCAAAACTTTCAAAGACATCTACCTAATATCCACATTTCAGATGTCAGGGCCAAGGTCTTCCAATTAAAACCCTGACTTTGAGGTGGCAGATCTATTTCAGTTGGGTATTTAGATCATTGAGTCTAGACACTAGATCCAGGGTTGGCTCTTAGTGAACTTTTGCTGTTCACCCATCACATGAGGGCTTTTTAGTAATTTAACAAAGAGAATCTCTGGTTCTCATACTTAGTATTTAACTGTGTTAACTATCCTCAACTTCTCATTGCCTACCTATTGGATATAGTAGGGACCATTTTTTATTATTCTTATTTTATGTGTATGAGTGTATTGCCTGCATGTATGTGAGTGTATCCATGTCATGCAGTGCCACAGAGGTCAGAAGAGGGTGTCGGATTCCCCTGGAACTGGAGTTAAGGACAGTTTGTAGCCACCATGTGGGTGCTGGAAATCAAACCTGGGTCCTCTGCTAGAGCAGTCAGTGCTCTTAACCACTGAGCCATCTTTCCAGCCCCCAGTAAGGAACATTTAACTCCACTCTCTTTGTGTTTATCTTCTCACACAGCCCCCATACTTTTCAAATACATGAGTCATCACAATGGCCTATGGGTCCCCCTCTACCACCTCACTGACCCGGCATACCACATGTTGTTGAGGGTCCTCCTCAGGCCAGCTATGAAGACCCTGACCTGGATCAGGTCCCCTGCTGATTATGGGGGCGGGGGCAAGAGGCACAGAGTCAACACACAAACACCAGGAGTTGGGTAGAAGCAAGCACTAGGTGAGGTGCTGCAGACTCATTTAATGTAGGAGGGGGCAGGTCTTATATTTCCCTTTCTCTGCCCCCAAGTCCCTTTAGTCAGTGTATCAATTTTTGGTTGGTCCATGCTACACAGTCTGTTTGCATCAGCAGTCACTAGGCTCTCTAGCAGGGTACAGAAGCACGGCCTTCTTTTGGCGGGCTCCTTTTCACGGGCTATTTACAGGCTATTTACTGCTATATATCCACCCTTTTCTTTAAAATTGACTGTCCAGCGAGAGCCTATAGGCAGCTCCACCTTGGGATGACCCCAGGATTATGGACTGTGCCTGTCTTAGATTGTCCTATCTAGGCATGAACCTTACCCATCCCTGGAGCATGGACGTATGCGTCCATATCCTGGCTTAGGTTGATTTAGCTCGACAGGAGCTTACCCGTCATTGACTACCAGCCCTCCAAGGAATATCATCCAGGGGATCAGTCGAGGTGGGGAATTATCTGAAGGAGGCCTTGTACATCTGTGTGAGCCAAGTCTGTCGGGCTGCATAGGGCAGGTTGAAATCATCTTCATGTATTGCTCTGAGGGCCTGATACACTGAGTGACTGAATTTTTTTTGACTGCAGGAATGAAGAACAAGGCATTTAAAAAGTAGAAAGAGAAGAATAATTATGCCTGTCAGGAGTAGGTAAGTGGGGATCCAAGATGGGTCAAACAGTCCTTTTAGATTAGACCAGATTTTTTCTAAGAACGCTGAACTGATGTCCAGTGTAGGGGCGTGGGTACAATTTAGAGCAATAATTTGATTAGTTAGTAATATAGAGTAATTAAGAAACTTTTGATTCCAGTGGCCGTGAATATAGTGCGCAAGTTGTAGGCATGCTTCACTAATATTCTGTACATTATAGGGGGTGAGACAAAGTGACTTAAAGTGAGGGTCACAGGCTAGCAGATCCATGTCTTTAGTAATTGCCAGCTCTTCAGTTAAGAGATCAATCTGTTGTTGTAACACATTAATTGGCTGATGAAGATGCTGATTGATAAGGGACTGAGTGTGAAAGGTTGAGGAGGTTCTGGACACAACCTCATTGAGTATCTCCACAGTAGTGAAGGATTGGGTGATAGCCACTGCAGCGGTGGTGGCTGCACCTAATGTAAGGATGATGGCTGAGATGAGGACAGCAGTGATCCCAAAATCCCATTTTAAGCAGGGGGCCTATGACAAGGCTGTCTGCTCTATAAGGGTGACAGTACGGAAGTGGGTTGCATTGGTGACTGAAACCCAAAGGGCAGTGGGTTCACACATAAAGAAAACTATGTGAGCGGGATGATTCCAGCAGGCTGCCAGTACACAGGTGGTGTTGGTATCAGAGCAATTGAATTGTCCCCAAGGGTCGGACATAACATTGGCTAGCAATAAGGCAAACGGGGGCTGCATGCAAATGGGGGTAGGGGGCCAGGATGTCATGTGATCAATGGATGTAAGGATTTTGATTTTGGCACAAGTAGAGGGATTGGTTTTAGTGTATCATTGGAAAGGCCCTACTGTGCCAGTAACAGCCTCATGTCCATGTAGGTGTGCGGGCCACAGAGGTCCCAGTTACCAAGTATTGACTTGTGGTTGGTGTGCGAGATCTTAATGCTGCAGGGATAGGTGGGGGCCAGCTGTCTCCAAGATCCTAGGGGGTGATCAGAGGGGGAGTGGATGAAGTGGCAGAAGGGAGGGATGGCATGGTTGGGCTTAGGGAGGCATCTCTGCCATGGTATGGGGAGCGCAAGGAAAAAGGGTGCAAGGGAGCATGTGCGTGGACAGCTGGGGAGTGGTGGGCACAGAATAGCAGGGCAAAATGGGGGTGGAGGGGTGGCTGCCCCCTTCGCCCCCTCTGCCAAAATTGTCCCCAGTGCAGCAAGGACCAAAGCTACATCAGTGTTTTTGAAGGTAGGGGAAAGTCCCTTGAGTTAAAGCACGTAACCCAAGGAGGCATTGCCGGCATAATCTTGGATGGTCAGGTTGAACAGCCCAATGCATGAGGATGTGTTGTTAGTAGTGAAGCATAGAGAGTTATTTAGGGGCTAGGAGCCATTGAGTGATTCCCAGGAAGTAACTGGGTCCAAGGTGGGGAGGCCAAGCGTAGAATTGAATAGAGGGTGGGGTAGGCTGGGGAATGAAGTGATAAGGGCAAGAGTATAGGCAGGGAGGGGACCAAGGCCCAGAGATCATGGGCCGTGGCAGGGGTGGGGAAGAGCAAACCAATTATCCAGATAGCGGTGAGGTCTCTGGGTCCTGGGGGTCCCATTGGTGAGTTGCTAGTCTCACATCTTTTGCTGGAACCCATGCTGGCTTTGTTTCTGTCTGAGGAAACACACAAGCATAGCCTTGCCCTCTTGTTAACAAGGGGGCGGGCGGTTGCCATTGTCATGCTAAGGGGTCCTTCCATCTCACTAGGGCAGGGGTGTAGGCCTAGGTATGATAGCCCAGTGTTTGTAGGCCGGGCTCAATGCATTTTCATAGAAGGACAGGAAATTAATGTTAAATAGAGCTTTAATTAGAGACAGGTGTAGGTCCCTTTTAGACTTGGGGTAGCAAATTTTTGTAATATTTCTTTGAGGGTCCTATTGGCCCACTCCACAATGGCCTGTCCCTGTGGATTATAAGGGATGCCAAGGGAGTGGCTAATTTTGCATGTTGACAGGAATGATTGGAATTGTAGAGAGGTGTAAGCTGGCCCATTATTAATTTTTAGGGCCCATGGCACTCCCATTACCAGCATTGCTGATTCAACTGCCTTAATGTGAGTCCTTTTCACCAGTTTGAGCGATGGCAAAAAGAAAGGAGTAGGTGTCAACAATGACATGGACATACTTAAGATTGCCAAAGGAGTTATAATGGGTGGCATCCATTTGCCAGAGGGCATTGGGTAGGAGACTATGCGAGTTAACTCCATATCAATTGAGGGTGCCTAAGGGAGCAAGGGGTGCACATGTAACGCAAGACCTGCTCAGGTGTTTGCGTTGAGAGATGGGTAGGTCAGATAGAAGGTGGTGCAGACTGTGAGGAGAAAGGTGAAATTGTTGGTGTAAGGCTCTGGCTTGTTCTAGTAGGGGAATCTCTACGGACATAATAAGATTATCTACTTTGTCATTTCCCTTCACCAAGATCCCAGGGAGCTTGGTGTGTGATATGTAACGCAAGACCTGCTCAGGTGTTTGCGTTGAGAGATGGGTAGGTCAGATAGAAGGTGGTGCAGACTGTGAGGAGAAAGGTGAAATTGTTGGTGTAAGGCTCTGGCTTGTTCTAGTAGGGGAATCTCTACGGACATAATAAGATTATCTACTTTGTCATTTCCCTTCACCAAGATCCCAGGGAGCTTGGTGTGTGATCTTATGTGGGAGATGTGCCAGGGCCGTTGTCTGTTATCTAATATGATCTGGAGAGCTCTCATGGTTCTAGTGATGGGATCCTTGTGGCCTTTTACCCGACCAAAGGGAAGACATCTGAGGGCCTGAACCACATACTGGCTGTCGCAGAATATATTGATCAGCTCAGTCTGGCAGACTTGGAAGATTTTTAACAAGGCCAGGAGCTCACCCAACTGGACAGAGCCAGGATTGGCTTGGACATAATAGGTGTCATCCTTTCCTGTGCACTGAATGACAATGCCATAACAGGACTTACTGGTATCTGAGAAAGCTAGCATGGCTAAAGGTAGGGGGCGTTTGCAGGGGGAAGCATGTGGCTGAGTGGTGATTTCCAAACAGGCTAGGCTAGCCAGTCACTTATCTGGGGCTGTGTGGTTATCCAACTTCCCCGCGAACCCGGACATCATTTGTTGGAAAGCCAGAGCCATAATGTCTAGGAATGCTTAAGAGGAAAGGGCAGTATAATTTTGTCAGCTTCCTTTCCGAATATGCATCTTGCTGTTTGTCAGGCTTTAATTGCTAACTTGAAGGCCATATCATACTTAGAGCTAAGCCTAGTTAGGTCCGAGGGAGCCTGGTGGATCCACACCAGGGGGTCTTGTTGCCATCGTGCCCCCAAGACACCATTTTTAGTCCAGAGGATCAAGGCCAGTAATGGTTCTGTTGGGTCATGATGTTGGAGTGACACAGACCAGAGTATATGATCTATTGTATTAAGAAGATCCTTAGCTGGCTGGGTGAGAGGGATCCTTGAAGTTCGTGAATTATGGCCTTCCAGCAGGGAGAACAAGGCCTGGAACTCCAAGTCAGGGACCAGTATGAATTGCTTGAGCCAGTTTATAGTCCCACAGAGTTCTTGGAGCTCAGTCAAGGTATATATAGTTTTTTGTAAGATGGAAGGATTAAGTGGTTTAATTACTGTATCTATGTGGTAGCCAAGGAATGTGAAAGGTTGGATGTATTGTAACTTGTCTCATGCAATGTGGAGACCTAGACATTCTAGATCGGCAAGCAGACTGGGTATTGAAGCCTATAGAGTATTGTGAGATTTGTGTGCTAGTAGTATGTTGTCCATATAGTGGATGACAATTAGGTCCTTGGGGATGTTGGTTAAGGCCTTATTAACATATAATTGACAGATTGTGGGGCTATTTTTCATACCTTACAATAGTATCTTCCATTGGTATCTCTTGGCTGTTCTCTGAAAGTTGGGCTCCCATACTGTAAAGGCAAAGTGAGGTCTATCTTTTTCCGCTAGGAGGATTTGGAAGAAACAATCCTGGATATCAAGTACTACAATATGATGGGATGGGGGGATGGCTATAGGGTGTGGTAAGCCCACTTGTAGCAAGCCCATTTTTTCTATCTGGGCATTGACTGCTCTAAGATCTTGGAGAAGTCTGTATTTCCCCGATTTCTTTTTAATAACAAATATCAGGGTATTATGTTTACTGAGAGAGGGCTCAATGTGGCCAAGCCTCAATTGTTCAGCTACCAAATTTTTGAGGGCAGATAATTTAGGTTTTATTATATGCTACTGGCCCACCCAATTGGTGTCATTGGAGAGCCAGGTAATGGGGATCGGCTTGGGGGCCAAGATTGGAGTCAATCCCAGGTGGGCAGTGGCCATTAGGATTGGGGGTGTTGGGAGAATTTTCCTCTCCCTGATTGTCCCAAGTTATTATGGAGCATGCTATCATCATAAAAGGTGCAGTCATCTGTGGTAAGGACCGCACCCATGTCCCCTAGGATGTCTCGGCCCCATAAGTTACAGGGAATGTCTGCTACTATGGGAGTAACTGTGCCCTGGTTTCCATCCAAGTCCTTTCAATATACTGGACGTGTGACCAGCTTGGTATCTTGTTTGCTGCCAACTCCTTTTATTGGTGGGCCTGGCCGGTATTTCCAATGAGGGAATTTAAGGGATTCGGTTTCCAATATAATGGTGACATCAGCCCCTGTGTCTACCAGGCCTTTTATGGCAGTCCCATCTAGGAATAGGGTCATTAGTGGGGAGTGATTGAGGATTGGGAAGGTCCATAATATCTGTCTTGTTTCCCCTCTTGTGGGTGGGGCTGAGAGACACCCCAGGTGAAGTTTAAAGGAGCCGAGTCTGGTTGAGGTTGTGACCTACAGTCCTTAGCCCAATGGAACCCTTTTTTGCACTTGGGGCAGCGAGTCTTGGAGTGGGCTGTACCTTTTGGGTAGTGGTTACAGAAGTGCCCAAGCCCCCCACAGTTCCAGCAGCCTTCCTGTGTGCCAAAGTGGGCCGGTTTTCCTTGCGACAAAAGAGTCTCCAAGGAAGCCGTCAAAGCCTCAATAGGGCCTGCCCTGGGGTCTAAGTCTCTAGTAGCAAGTACCCATTTGTGAATGTTATCATTGCAGACAGGCATAATAGCATTAAGAGTAGGGGTGTTTAGGCCCTCCTAAGTTAACTCATTGATAAGCACCTCTCAGGTGGGTCCAGAATCCACCCTCCACTCTACTGCCTTGGTGACACAGGTAAGGAAGTCCGTGAAGGACTCCCCTGATAGTTGAATCAAATTGTGGAAAAAGATTTGTGGGTCACAGGGGAAGCAACATTTAAGGGCCTTAAAGGCTACCTCAGAAACTTGTTGGAAATAGGCATGGTGGCCAATAGTAGACTGGGAGATGGTGTCAGTATATTGTCCGTGTCCCGTGAGCATGTCCAATGTAATATTGAGGCCATATCGGAGATTTAGGCATGCCTGGTTCTCAGCCTGATCACCATAGGCTGTGTGCCAGTTTAGAAAGACTAAAGCTTCTAAGACTGCCTTTAGTAAGACATACCAATCATAGTGGGTTTGTAAACGTAAGGACCACTGGTGAAGAACCTGTTCGAAATATGGGGAGTCAGGACCCGATTGCTCAGCTGCCTTGCAGATAAGAACAAGGTCAGCAAGTGGGGTGGGCAACGATGGGCACTGCACCACATTGGGGCCAATGTTAACTGGAAATGTGGACAAAGGTGGGTGAGGGTTTAAGGCAGCCTAGGAGGGAGGGGCACTGTAGCAGGGGAAGGGGTGGGATGGTTCGGGGGGAGAGAGTAACTCCTTCCATGGGTAACATGGCAGGGGAATTTCTGGGCATAGTAGCTCTAGGAGGCTATCCTGAGATATAGGCAAAGGAGCTCCTTCCTTATTGGAAGTGGGTGCAGAGGTGGCATCTACCTCCAGGTCCAGGAGGTCCAGGGTTGAGGTAATAGCCAGATCTACACTAGATTGCTCCCGGCAGTGCTTGTTGTAGGCCAAGATGACTTCGTCAGGAGAGGAGGATTTAAGGCTAGCAATGATGGTTAGGAGGATCGGTACGAACGATGCGGGGGGAGTGATCCCTGACCCGACCTCCCTTTTTGGGGCCAGGAAGAGGACCCGCATCCATGTGTCAGGGTCCCACATGTTTTCAGGAGAGACCCATGGAGCTAGATTAGTGGCTTTTTTTAACCCTCTAGTTTTAAGGAGCACCTTGAGTGCTGCCGTTTGTGGTTACCTGCATTGTGGCAGTAAACTGCCCATTGTGGGAGGGTCTCATGAAGGGGAATTCACCACAAAAGTAGAAGACAAGGGTGACAACCAAGAGGGCACAAAGGAAGCAAAGAAGCACCGTGAGCCGCTCGCATGTAAACCGCCCCAACATGTAAGGGTGTATCAGATCCAAATGTCTTGTGCTTAGTGAGGGACTTCTGAAGGCTGTGACCCCTTCAGTCATATGCTCATACACTGTCTCCAGGATAGGCAACAGGGTAACCCGAAGCCAGGGCTCTGAGTTCAGGGTGGATCAGCCCTTATGTGAACTCACCGGGACGAGCCGAGAGGGGAGAGGTGACCACATGGGCTTCGGGACCACGTGGCAGAGTGTGCCTCCCTGATTCAACAAACTAGTCTAACAATAAAAAATGACAGACAGGGTGGAGGGGACAGAAGAGGGGGCTACTTGCTCACCCTCCAGCAGCCGAAGAAACAGACAAATCCAGGGGCCTACTTACCGACAATCCGAGGTTCTGGGTGTCGCCAACACCATGGGCAGGGGTCCCTGTTCAGGCGCTGAGGGTCCTCCTCAGGCCAGCTGTGAAGACCCTGACCTGGATCGGGTCCCCTGCTGATTGTGGGGGTGGGGGGCAAGAGGTGCAGAGTCAGCACACAGAAACCAGAAGTTGGGTAGAAGCAAGCACTAGGTGAGGTGCTGCAGACTCATTTAATGTAGGAGGGAGCAGGCCTTATATTTCCCTTCCTCCACCCCCAAGTCCCTTTAGTCAGTCTATCGTTTTCTGGTTGGTCCACGCTACTCAGTCTGTTTGCGTCAGCAGTCACTAGGCTCGTGAGCAGGGTCCAGAAGCACAGGCTCCTTTTTGGCAGGCTCCTTTTCACGGGCTATTTACAGGCCAGGAAGTGAAGTGAACTCTCGCTGAATCCCAGGGCTCTGGGTCCATGCCATCTTTGGAGGCCTCCTGCTACAACATGTGACAGATTATTTTTGTTTTTTGTTTTGGGTTTTTTTTTTTTTTTTTTTTTGCATCACATAAAATATAATTTAAAGCAAAAAATTACAGAATTTAAGGCAAAAACTTATGTGTGGTAAATACAATGATCAAAAGTTTTATTTACTGGACAGTTATGAAATGATTTAGATATACATAAAGCAAAAATAGTAAAGGAAAATGGATAGTGAACATATTTACAATAATGTTAGATTTTAACATACACCTCTCCTACTTAATGAAGATTAAGTAGCCAGGTGTGGTGGCACACACCTTTAATCCCATCATTCAAGTGGAAGAGGCAGGCAGATCTCTATGAGTTCAAGGCCAGCCTGGTCTATGTAATGAGTTTCAGGCCAGCTGGGAAAGCCTCAAAAAGACAAAAAAAAAAAAAAAATTAACCCTAAAATTATTTTAGAGCCAGTTTTAACAAATAAATTACCATCTTGTGCTAGAGATTATTCTTATGCCACTGAGAGACCTGAGTGACTCCATCTTGGATAAAACCTCCATAGGACAGACCCAGCCCTGGGCCCTGTTCCAAGAAAACCCACAATACTTGGAACTTTGGAACTGATAGAGAACAACTCCCCCACCAATGTTCAATTAACCAGGGACAGGAAAGTACTAAAAGTCCGGATATCTTTTCAGATTTCCTGAAGCCAGCAGTTTATGGTTTGACACTGAGCTGCAACCAATCAGATGCTTGCCAGGCTGAAGACCCCCTACTCCCCTACTTGCTAAGCTTGCTGAAATAAACCTATAAAAACCTCTGTCTCCCAAAGCAAGGGGTCTCACATCTGAGATCCGCTGAGTCAGTGACAGAGTGGACCCAAGCTTAAGCTTGCAACAATAAAAGAACTCTTGTGTGTTTGCATCAGTTGGCTCCTTGGTGGTCTTTGGGGGTCTCGAGAACTGGGCACACCACCACCAACCCAGAAGTTCTCATTAACAGGAGGGCACTGAGTGATCCAGTCCCTATGCCTCGCCATAATCCTAGTTTTCTCAGAGCTATCTTGATCCTAGCTATCACAAGTTGTGTTTTATGCATAACAGACACTTAGGAAAAATAAAAATGCAGGTTTATTGAGAATTAACACCTGTTAAAGAAGAATGAGTAATAGCTAGAGGAGCTGTCAGATAGAGTGCAAGTCTCACAAAATCCCTGCTTAAGCCAATAAGAAATTTACATGAAGCTGGGCATGGTGGTGCTCGCCTTTTATCCCAGCACTCCTGAGGCAGAGGCAGGCAGATCTCTGTGAGTTCAAGACTAGTCTGGTCTACATAGTGAGCTCTAGGACAGCTGGAGCTACAGGGAGATGCTGTCTCAAAAAGACCAAAACAAACAACAAACAGAAAAGATACTTGTATGAATAATGCCTGTTGTAGGAATTTATGTTAGGTAAAAATGGCTTGTATTGGCACCTCACTAAATCATGTTCTAAGAACTACTGTCGTGAGCACACTACATCTGAAACATAAACAAACATGCTTATGTTTTTCCATAACTTCAGAATTTATTAAATAGTAAATTCACAAGATTTAGTAGTTTCAGTGAGAGCAATTTGTCATATAATCCACCTACCTTAGTAGCCTGGCCAAGATGAATGCAGATTCTTTTATTCCAATCTTCATTACTAATGGTACCTCTCATATCACATAGCACACAGTAAACATATCTTATGGGGGGGGGTTACAGAATAAATACAAGTTAAAGCTGGAGTCAGGTTTGAGAGCAAAGCTGAAGAGTTCAGCCAAAAGTAAAAGACAGAACTAGGGTCCAAGAGCAGGAAACAGGTCAGGAGCAGGAAACAGTGGATCAGATCCAGGTCCTGATTGGTGAACAGGTGGACAGATAAGCAGTTGAGCTGATTGCATTAACAGCAGTGGACTGAGCTGAGCAAAAACTCTAGGAACAGTTTGGAAGCTCTCAGTCCTTGACACTCACACATCAGGTATCAGATGATAGGCTGGTCCCTCACTTTAAGGTTAGTGTGTGGTCATGCATCACAGCGTTAGGTGCCCATCACTTTGTCGTGTCCAGGTGAGGAGTTACACCACTACCTCCATCTGGTGTGTCTGGTAACTTGTTGGGCCTGGTTTCCTTGATATGATTTTAATATGCCCATGTGCCTCTAGAGTCTCAATTCATTCCAATAAATTTATATGGTGGCTCCATTTCTGCTCGTAGGAAAAAATCATTTAACAGTATGTGCTGAAGGGGTGATGCATGACAGATGGTGCAGTTTCTGTTTGAGCTTGTGATAGTAATTGTAATTGTCCCAGAAAGTGACATTTCAGAACCCATGTCCCTATCTTCCTACTCTTATATTCTTCCCACCCCCTCTTCCACAGTGTTCTCTGATCCTTAAAAGAGATGGTATAAATGTAGATGCACATGGGCTTATTAAAATCATATCAAGGAAACCTGACCTGAGCATTCAACTGTTGCCAATTGTCAGCACCCCGAGCTGTCATGAGTCTCTGCAGCCACCACCATTCACTGGAAAGAAGGGCTTCTCTGATTAAGGCTGAGAATGCCATTTGTCTCTGAATACGAATATAAATATGTACTAGGAAGTTTTACACTTATGTCTATTTAGCTGAACATCAATATTAAATTCTCCCTTAGGTCCTGTGATCTCTCCAGCCATAGGATTTTGACTATATTTACTGTACCAGACATGGTTTCCATCCTGTGGAGTAGACCTTAAATCTAAGCAGAGAGTAGATGGTTACCCCCTTAACAGTCATGCCACTGTTTCAAAAGTATGTATATCCTGCCTATTAAGGTGGTATTGCAGTTTGTACAGTTGGGTAAGACTATTGATACTTTTTCTTACCAGCAGCTTGTGTAGTGTCTTTTGGCACTATGAATGCCTGCCATCAGGGAGAAACCTTCCAGATCATTTCTCATTTGACTTTTTGATACCTTTAGAGAAGTACATTGTCTTCAGGAACAGGGTCTAGTCCTGGTGGGCAACTAAATAGGGAGGCAGGAACCTGTATTATTTTGAATGCCACTTTGGATTCCTTGGCCAATGACTAATAAAGTGCTTTCCAAAATCTGGTATGGGGTTTTTGTTTAACTACCCATGGATTCTAGAAGCAGTATCATAGAGTTTTGCAGCATATCTTCCTTTATGTTTGTTTTATTAAATTATATACTTTTTAATGCTTCTCCCCCAAATATAACTCATTTTTTATTGATTGATTTTTTGTGTGTATTTCCTAAAAACATCCCAAACAATCAATCTTATTCACCTATATACCCACATCTTAAGTGAGACTCTCCCATGTTCCCCCCACCCCCCCAGCTGGAGCCCATATACTCTCATCCCTGTTACTTTCCATGTGTTATCAGTGCCCCCAGCCATTCCCCAGTGCTTGTCCATCAGCTGAGTCTGGTCAGCCTATCTATAGTTCCTTGTTTTAGTAAGATCAGCTCTTCCTCATCTAGCAGCAAGCGGTTGACAATATTCCTTTAGATTAGATTGGGCTCTGTTGTTCATTATCCCAGTTCTATGCTGGGTTACTGTCTGGGAGTCTCTTGGGCCTCCCTGGCCAACAACTCAAAGGAAGGTATCTCCTGTTTCTTGTTTTGTAGCCTTGTTATTGTTGTTATGTAGCTTTTAGCTCTACACATGGACTCAAAGAATTATATTGATCCGTTTAATCTTTGCTTATACTTTCCTTTTGGGTGTTTAAGAACATGCAATTGGCCCAGATAAATCAATTTATTTTTACTCTTAAGGTAGTTTTTAAGGATCTGTTCTTCAGGGCTCACATGAGTTTAGGAGGAGATCCTGGTTCCTTTCCTCTACCAGTTCTGTCTATGTGAAGATATGTCAAAGGTCCTGCTCAACCGTAGATGGCTTCACTTAGAAGCATGAAGGAAATGTTTCCTCTGAGTTGACCCTCCTCTTTGTAGACTGGACACTGGTTCAAGTCGATCTCATGGGGTCTCCATGGCCTCCTTGATCAAGAGGACAGGTGACTCACCACAGTTACAGGACATTATGAGTGATGCTCTGTAGTCCCCTAGAACTCAGTCTACCATGGAGGGCAAGGAGCAAAAACTATCCTTTAAGTCCCTCTGACCAAATTAGTATAGGCCTCAAAGTATGACTGTTAAACATCCAAGAAGGTTAGTTCTGCCAGCCTGGTACTTTTAATTACCATGTGCTATGTAGATGAAGCTTGGGCAAAGACCAAAGGTTTTCAGATAAACCTTGACTGGACATATATCATGCTCCTTGAGCTAGTTATATATATAATTTGTTTGTAGGTTGTTGGACTAATATGGCTCACTCTGTTTTTTTTTTAACTAGCTAGGCATTATTTATCTCTCACATTGTCTAACCCTTCCACCATGGTTTCCCCATTTAAAATGCCCCCATTTTCCCATTTCTCCCTTAATAATACTTTTCTCCTATGGTCCCACGTCTCTTGAGTACCTTCTTCCCCTTTATCCCCAAGGTTACTTGTATAACCCTGCCTCTTCCCTCCCCTTAAAATAAACCCATTTTTATCCACATTTCCCTTATTAATACTTGTCTCCTACTGTTCTCTTTCAGATTCTTTCTTTTCCTTTACCGCCCTGGTTCCTTTTCATTATCCTGATTCCTATAGTTATGTCTGGATACAAATACACTTATAAGAATTTGGTGTTAGGATCCACATATGAGGGAGAACATATGTCATTTCTTTTTCTGAGTCTGTGTTACTTCACTTAGTATAACAGTTTCTAAGTTCCATCCATTTACCTGAAAATTTCATGATTTCATCTTTCTTTACTGCTGAGTAAAACTCCATTGTATAAATGAACCACATTTTCATTATCCACTGATCAATTAAGGGACACTTAGTTTTCTTCTATCTCTTAGCTATTGTGAAAAGAGCAGCAACAAACATGGATATACAAGTGTCTGCAATAGGATGAGTTCTTTGGGTATATGCCAAGGAGTGGTATAACTGGGTCAAATGGCAGGTTCATTTGTAGTTTTTTTAAGAGTTCTCTACACTGCTTTCCTTAGAGATTGAACAGGTCTACAAGTGCACCAGCAGTGTATGAGCATTCCCAGTTCCCCAAATCCTCTGCAACATTTGGTATCATTTGGTCTATTGATCTTAGCCAGTCTGACTTGGTAAGATGAAATCTTATAGTGGTTTTAATTTGCATTTCCCTAATTATTAGTGATGTTGAACATCTTTTAAGATGCTTCGTAGTCATCTTTACTTCTTCTTTTGACAACTCTTTTCAGCTCCTCATCCCATCTTTGAATTGGGTTACTTCCTTTCTTGATTCTTTGTTTTTTGAGTTCATTATATATTCTTGATGTTGAACCTCTGTCAGATGTGTTGCTGGTGAAGATTTTCTTCCAATGACGTTCTTTACAAAATTGGAAAAAAAACATCCTAAGATTCACATCTTAACACAAAAGACCTTGGATAGCCAAAGCAACCCTGAGCACTAAGAGCAATGCCGGGGGGATTGCTATACCATACTTTAAACTGTGTTACAGAGCTATAATAATAAAAACAATGTTGAAGTGGCACAAAATTAGACGCGTAGATCAATGGAACAAAATTGAAGACCCAAATATGAGTCCATGAAATTTCAGCCACCCGATATTTTGCAAAGGGGCCAAGAACATTCAGTGCAGGAAAGACAGGATGTTCAGCAAATGGTGCTGGCAAAACTGGATCTCCACCTGTAGAAGAATGAAACTAAACTCCTATCTTTCACCTTGCACAAAAGCCAACTCCAAATGGATCAAAGACCTTAATGTGAAGCTTGAACCTCTGAAACCGTAAGAAGAATAACTTACTGTAATAACCTACAAGATATAGGTGCAGGAAAGGATTTTCTAAACTGGACATCAATTGCTCAGGAAACAAGGTCAAGAATCAACAAATGGAACCTCATTAAATTAAAAAGCTTCTGTCCATCAAAAGAAACAACCAAGTAATTGAAGAGAAAACCCACAGAATGGGATAAAATCTTCACCAGCAACAGGTCTGACAGAATAAATTATACATTTTTAAATTGGGTTACACTGGGTGGTGGCACACGCCTTTAATCCCAGCACTTGGGAGTCAGAGGCAGGCAGATCTTTGTGAGTTAGAGGACAGCCTGATCTACAAAGTGAGTTCTGGGACAGCTAGGGCTACAGGGAGACCCTGTCTCAAAAAGACAAAAAAAAAAGGGTTACAGGCATTAGGTTTCCCTGTGACTTATTCTTGTGAATACATCTTTCAATTTGGTTGACCTTCTCTCCCCATCCCCTCACCTCCACTACCTCTTAACCCTTGCTTAAAGATATCCACCTCCTCAAGCCTCCCTGACCAATCTGACCAATACCTTACCATACCTAACACTGGGATTTTTATGAATAGCATTATCAAGCCCTGCAGGAAGGAAGCATATTCTCTCTCTCTCTCTCTCTCTCTCTCTCTCTCTCTCTCTCTCTCCTGTCTCTCTCTGTCTCTGTCTCTCTCTCTGTGTCTCTCTCTTTCCTTCCAAGTCAGTTCTAGCTCATTCTAGTTCAATAATTCCAAGTCCTATATCCAAAGTAGGTAGTGTTTCTTAACATCAAGTTCTTGGAGGCAGCCAAGAACTATATCAATACTCTATATTATTTGGGGAGTCTCTTAGACTACCTAACCAACAACTTAAAAGGAGGTTTCTCTTGCTTGGTACTGGGATTTTTGTTAAATAGCCTTCAACTATACACATGCACTTGCACTCTTGCGTGTGTGTGTGTGTGTGTGTGTGTGTGTGTGTGTGTGTGCGTTTAGGCTTAGGATATAATATATTTCTTTGTTATTTTTCAGACCTTAGGGACTTTTGAAGGTGGACTACATACATTTTGCATTTTATATAGCCATGGGCTTACAGGACCAGGGAGTGAAAAATGTGGTCATTTGAATGAGAATGTCCCCCATAGGCTACAAGTATTTGGACATTTTGTCCCAAGTTGGTGGCACTGTTTTGGGAGGTTTTAGGAGCTGTGGCTTTGCTGGAGGAAGCACAGCACTGAGGGTAGGCTTAGAGAGTTCTTAAGCCTTGTCAGAATTCCAGTCACTCTCCTCCACCTCCTGTGCCTGCTTGAGAATGTGATCTTCTTTCTTCTACACCCACCACTGCTTCCATGCCTCCCCTACTTTATGGACTCTAACCCTCTGGAAACTTAAGCCAAATAAAATCTCCTTTCTGACTACACCTTGGCTATGGTGTTTTATCACAGCAACAGAAATTAACTAGTGCAAGAGGTCTCTCACCTCCTTGGTTAGGCATACTCTAAAGTATTTTATTATTTTTTAAGCTATTGTAAATGTTATTGTTTCCATGACTCCTTTCCTGGTATGTTTGACATTGGTATATAGAAAGGCTACTAAATTTGTATGTTCATTTTGTATCTTGCCAAAGTGCTGATTAGTTTTGGGAGTTTTCTGGTGGAGAATTTTAAGTTTTTATGTATAGTATTATATCAAGCAAGAATACTTTGAATTATTTTCTTATTTGTGTCCATTTTATTTCCTTATCTGGTTTCATTGTTCAAAAACTTCAATCACTATGTTGAATAAGCTCAAAGACAATGCATACCTCTGTGCTATTCCTGATCTTCATAGAGCTGCTGCAAGTTTTTCTCCATTTGGGATGATGGGGGTTTGTCATATACTGCCTTTATTATTATATTGAGATATGTTCCTTCCAACCCCATTTTCTCTAGTATTTGATCATGAACAGATACTGGATTTTATCAAGGGTCTTTTCTTCATCTATTCAGATGATGATATGATTCTTTAAGTTAATTTCCAAGATTTATTATATTTATAGATTTGAATATGTTGAACCACCTGCACATCTCTGGGATAAAGCCAGCTTGACCATGGTGATTCCTCTTCGTGATACGTTCTTGTATTCAGCTTACAAGTATTCCATGTGCACATGTACCACATTTTCATTATCCATTCATCAGTTGATGGACATATAAGCTGGTTCCATTCCCTAGCTCTTGTGAATAGAGCAGCAATTAACATGGATATACAGGTATCTCTGTAGTAGGATGTACAGCCCTCTGGGTATATGATAATTTTTTAATTTATTTTTTGAAATTTTTATGCATTTATACAGTGTGCTTCATTCACATGTGTCCCCACATCCCCTAATTCCCATTGGATCATCCCTCAATAAGTCTCCCTCCCAACTACACATCCTCTTTTTATTCTTTAAGACCACTTTGCACAGTGTGGCTCATATGTTCATGGGTATGGATCCATGAAATCCATGGGCTACTTGAGAATGTCCACATCTCCAAAGAAAAATGACTCTTCGAGCCCCAACATCCATCAATTGCCAATAGCCCCTAAGTTAGTGGGGGCTCAGAAAGCCATCCTCACCCATGCTTGAATTTTGACTGACTTTATCTTGTACAGGTTTTGTACAGATAACCATAGCTACTCTGAATTCATAGTGTAACCACCAAGTCATTTCCAAAAGACAACATCTCACACCTCTGCTACTTATCCTCTGACTCATTTTTTTAATCCCTCCTCTTCCATAATGTTCCCTAAGTCTTGGTGTGGAAGAGGTTGATATAGATGTCCCATTTAGGGCTTAGGACTCCACAGTCACATATTGTCAGCAGCTTGACCAGTCTCTGCATTAACCACTGCCCACTGAAAAAGAAATGTCTATGAACAAGGCTGACAGAAGCACAGATATATGTGCATAAAAATAAATGTTTAGAAGGTAGTTTAGCAATATAACCATTTGTCAAAACACCAGTAGTAGTTTCCATCCTAGGGCCCATGTTCACCGCAGGCATAGACTTTTAAACAGATTTATGATACCAGGCATGAATTCTTTCTGTGAATCAGGCCTCAAATTCAACCAGATAACGATTGGCTACCCCTTAACAGTCATGTTACTATGTAGCATGCAGGGTGCAGTGCTCAGTTTTTGCAAATATTTTGTTGAAAATTTTCTATGCTCACTAGAGATGCTGGTCTGTAGTATTCTTTGTTGTTGTTGTTGCGTCTTTATCTGTTTTTGGTGTAAATGTTGACTTCAAAAAAGAAGTCTGAGGATATCCTTTCTATTTCTAATTTAAGGAAGAATTTGAGAAGCATCAGTCATAATTCTCGAAAGCTCTGGTAGAATTCTTCTGTAAATCCATTGGACTTGGGCTTTTTTTTAGTTAGGAGAATTTTTATTACTTCTTCGAGCTTCTTGTTTGTTATATAAGTCTTTTTAAATTGTCTATCAAAATTTTGGTGGGGCTGTTAGACACTTTTAGTTGTCAGCTTGACACAGCTGAGAAGAGAGAATCTTAATTGGGTTATTTCCTCTCTTGAATTAGCATATGGGCATGTCTGATTGATTGTGGAATGATAAGGGACAACCCAGTCCAGTGTAGGTGGTGCCACCCCTAGGCAAGTGGTCCTAGATTGTATAAGAAAGCAGGCTATGTAATATAGTTTGAGATTGATATAATAATCCCCTCAGCATAAAAACAGCATGGTACTGTCACAAAAATAGACACACAGATTAATGGAGCATAATTGAAGACCTAAACATGGGTACACACAATTTCAGCCACCCGATATTTGACAAACGTGTCAAGCAAGAACACACAATGGAAAAAAGACAGCATCTTCAACAAATGGTTCTGGCAAAGCTGGATCTCCACCTATAGGAGAATGAAATGAGACACTTATCTTTCACCTTGCATAAAAGTCAACTCCAAATGGATCAAAGACCTCAATGTGAAACTTGAAACTATGGACTGTTAGAAGAAAACATTGACACTAACCTACAAAATGTAGGTGTAGGAAAAGACTTTCTAAATCAAACATCAGTTGCTTAGGAAATAAGATTTTTAAAAAATCAACAAATGGGACCTCACTAAACTAAAAAGTTCCTGTACATAAAAAGAAACAACCAAGGACATGAAGAGAAAATTCACAGAGAGGGAGAAAATATTCACTAGTGACACATCTGACAAGAGTTTTAGCATCCAGAATATGTAAAGAAGGCATAAAACAAAGAAACAAGAAAATAATGACCCAATTACAAGACAGGCTAAAGATCTGAACAAAGAGTTCTCAAAAGAAGAAATAAAGATGGCTAAAAACATCTTAAAAGTGTTCAACATGGTTAGTAATTAGAGAAATACAAACTAAAACCACCTTAAGATTTCATCTTACCCCAATCAGGTGGCTAAGATCAAGAAAACAAATGATACCAAATGCTGGTAAGGATGTAGAGAAAGGGGAATGCTCATTCCCTGCTGGTGAGATTGCAAACTTGTTCAACCACTGTGGAAAGCAGTGTGGCGAACTCTTTAAAAAACTAAAAACAAACCTACCATTTGACCTGGTCATACCACTCCTTGGCATATACCTAAAGGACTCATCCTATAACAGAGATACGTGTACAACCTTGTTCCTGCTCTTTTCACAATATCTAAGAGATGGAAGCAACTAAGTGTCCCTCAACTGACAAGTGAATAACAAAAATGTGATACATTTACACAATGGAGTTCTGTGCAGCAGTAAAGAAAGATGAAATTATGAAAATTTCAGGTAAATCAATGGAACTGAAAACTGTTATACTAAGTGAAGTAACATAGACTCAGAAAAACAAAAGATGTGTGTTCTGCTTTATACATGGATCCTAGCACCAAATCCTTATATGTGAGTATATATCCTAATGGAACTGTAGGGACCAGGAAAATGGAAAGTATCCAAGGAGGTAAAGGGAAAGAAGGAACCCAAGACAGAAGAACCATAGGAGCAGGGTGTTTCTAAGGTATAAATATGTAATATGGAAGCAGGAGAGGGAGAGCTATACAAGGAACTATTAGGAAAAAGAGAAGAAGGACCTCAAGAAGGGTGGGACCATAGCATACAGGAATTATTAAGGAAGAAATGGGGAAAATAGCGACACTTTAGATGGGGAAGGAGTAGAGGGAGGATTAGACAGTGAAGGAGAGGGGAGAGATAAATAATGCTAATATAAAAAACCAGAGGGAATCATATTAGTCCAAAATCCTACTGAAAATTACACATACAATATCTCTACATGAACCCATGTGTGTAGCTGAAAGCTACATAACAAGAAACAGTGCCAGACAGGAGAAACCTTCCTTTGAGTTGTTGGCCAGGGTAGTTCAAGAGACTTCCAAAATAACACAGACTATTGCCATAGCCCTTGATTGCCTCCCAGAGCTTGAAGGTAAGGCCCCATTGCTGAAGACAGACATACTTAAGACATAGGATTTGGAGCAATGGAACTGGAACTGACCTATAACCCCCACCCCAGCCCCCACAAGGCTAGCTCTCATAGGTTTGGAGAACACTATGCAAGCTGCTAAGGGAGAAAGAACATCAATCGATTGCCCAATCTCAACTTCAAGGCCTAAAAACCACATCAATGACTGGCACAGCAAATGGCATTGGCACAGTAGTGGCATTTTTATCTTGGGGGAATCAACAGCTACTTAATTAGACCTAAAGCTCATTCAGTGGAAGGAAATTTATGTGTGGTACTGTAAACCTAGCCAAATACACATAGCTGGATAGGTCATAGATCTTAGAGAAAACTTCAAGGCTATCATATCCCTAGATAAATGTAATTTCTTATTATGTGCTAAATATTGATCATTATAGTTACAGACAAGAATGCTAGTCACTACTCATCAAAGAAGCTTCTTTTGCAACAGAAACTATTACAGAGTTTCACAACTGGTTACACATAGAGATTAAGTGTCTGTGAAATGCCCAACCCTAAGTGACACATCTACAATGGAACCTCTGTATCTAAGGCTTGTGGAACATAGTGGAACAAAGAGTAGAGAGTATAGTAATGTCAATTAAACTCCATCATGCAATAGAGGGCAATGAACCCAGGGCTCAGGAACCACTGCCAAAGAGGGGTCTGAAAGATTCTAAGAACCAGGGGAAGTGGTCCATGATCATATAGAAATTGAGTTTTACAGGCTCCTGAGACCTTGCTTATATGAACTTTCAGCAATGGTGACACCATGCACAAGACCCATGCAACTCAAGCAGACATAAGAACAGCATAGAACTGTGGAAGTAGAAGCAGGTGCCAATCACAGCCAAAGAACTATCAGGAAACTGATTACTACTGGGTGAGCAAGAGCTGATCTTCTTTAAGGGAATGACTCTAGATAGGCAGACTAGACCCCAGTGGATGAACTTTCACTTAGGTATGTCAGGAGACAGTAACTTGACTCAGTAGGCCTTAACATAAATGAAAGACCGCATGAAATTCGGGCGGGGGGCTATGGGAAGGCACCCATGGGGAAGAGGATGTAAAGATGGTTAAGATATTGTATAAAAAATACACAAGAATTCCATAAAAATATTTTTTAAATGTCTCATCCATTTGTGCTTCATCTTTTGAGAACTGTTTAGTTTTTTACCCCAATTTCTAATTGGGTTGTGTGTGTGGGGGTGTTAAGTTTTTTGAGTTCTTTGTATATTCTAGGTACTAACATTCTGTCAAAGATATAGTTGGTAAAGATTTTTTACCAGTCTTCACTTGAATAATGGTCTCCTTTGCTTTCAGAAGCTTTTTAATTTTATAACATCCTATTTGTCAGTTGTTGATGCTAATGCTTACACTGTCAGGGTCCTGTGCCTATAAGCTCTATTAGATTCAGGGTATCAGGTCTTATGTTGAAGCCCTTGATCCCTTTGGGTTCTGTTTTGTGCAGGGTGAGTGTTCTACTTTCTTCTGTACATAGGTATCAACTTTGATCAGCACCATTTGTTGAACCATGCTGTCTTTTCTCCAATGTGTATTTTTGGTCCTTTTCTCAAAAATCAAGAGGCTTTAAGTTTGTGGAGTTAAATCTGGGAAGTCAATTCTATTCCATTAATCAATGTGATGTTTTTATGCCAATACCATACTTCTTTTAATACTATAGCTCTGAGGTATAATTTGAAATCAGGAATGGTGATGCTTCCAACTCTTCTATTGTTCAGGGTTGTTGGGCTATTCATGGTTTTTTTTGTGTGTTTCCTTATGAAATTTGAGGTTTTCTTCATTTTTTATGATGAATTGTGGACTGGGAAAATGGGAACTGTGTTTTATCTGTAGATTGCTGTTGGTAGAATGGCCATTTTCACATATTGATCCACTGATCCACAAGTATTAGAAGTCATTCCACCTGGCATCTTCTTCAATTTCTTTCTTCAATGTCTTAGAATTTTTTTTCTTTTTCTTTAATTTAATTACCACATGATTAGAAGAAGCATTTCATTACAGCTTTAGCATATTCAATAACAATTTCCAGAGCAAGGATACATCTCTTTCAAAAGTGCCTGTAAATTTTTAGGTTCAAGTTTAATTAAGTTTTAATTACTTTTTTTGTTTTGTTTTTTGTTTTTTGTTTTTATTTATTTTTATTTTTATTTTTTTAATTATTTAATAACCACATGATTAGAAGCATTACATTACAGCATTAACATATTCAATAACAATTTCCAGAGCAAAGGTGCTTCTCTTTCAAAATTAGCTGTAAATTTTGAGGTTCACAGTTAAATTAATACAGTTATACAATATTGAACTCAGTATAACCCTTATAAGACATAAAATTGAATGAGGTTTTAACTTTTTTTTTTAAATTACAACATAGAATAAGTAGATTTAATAAATGTTTATAGCATATTTCATCCAACAGCTGTGGAATTTTTATCATACAAGTCTTTCACTTTCTTGATTAGACTTATGGAAAATTTTTTACTTATTTATTTTATTTTATGTGTATGTGTTCTACCACATTTGTAGGTGCATCCATGTCATATAATGCCCACAGATGCCAAAAGGAGGGTGTTGGATCCCCCCTAGAATTGGAGGTACAGATGATTGTTAGCTTCCATGTAGGTGCTGGTAATCCATACAAGTCTTTCACTTTCTTGATTAGACTTATGGAAAATTTTTTACTTATTTATTTTATTTTATGTGTATGTGTTCTACCACATTTGTAGGTGCATCCATGTCATATAATGCCCACAGATGCCAAAAGGAGGGTGTTGGATCCCCCCTAGAATTGGAGGTACAGATGATTGTTAGCTTCCATGTAGGTGCTGGTAATCAAACATGGATCCTCTGCAAGAACATCCAGTGCTCCTACCACTGAGCCATCTTTCCAGTCTCAAGATTTTTCCGGTTTTGAGGCTATCATAAATAGGATTGTTCTCCAGTTTCTTTCTAAGTATGTTTTTTGTTGGTACCCTTCTCATCAGATGGAAGCACACTTTCCAGTATCCTCTATAGAGTTGCTATAGAAGTCATTAATTTATTTACTCTTTTATGATGAATTTTTTAATTAAGTTTTTCCATTTTCAACAGATCATTTTGCTGGGTATAACAGTCTGGGTAGACAGTTGTGGTCTTTCTGGACTTATAATACATCTTTCCAGGCCATTCTAGATTTAAAGATTTCTATTAAATAATCAGCTATTACTCTAATGGGTCCACCTTTATAAGTGATTGGACCCTTCTCCCTTGCAGCTTTCAATACCCTTTCTTTATTATGTGTTTTTAATGTCTTAACTACAATAGATCATGGAGAATTTCTTTTGGTCCTGTCTATTTGGTGTCCTGTAGGTCACTTGTACATGAATATACATCTCCTTCTCTAGATCTGAAAAGTTTTCTTTCTGATTTCAGTGAACATATTTTCTATGCCTTCGCTATGGTATTCTCCTTTCTACACCCACAATTCAAAAGGTAGGTCTTTTCACAGTGTCCCAAAATTCTCTCATGTTCCTTTCATATTTTTTTTTTAGTTTCTCATTGACCTTTACTGAGTGATCCAATTCCTCTATTTTTTTCTTCCATTTATGATTCTCTGTTTGAACATTATCCATCCTGTTAGTGAAAATTTTAGTTTATTGAGTTTTTCTTTCATACCGTCATTTCACTTTGGTTTTTTTTTTTTAGCACTTAGAGCTATATTTGTACTGCTTGGGTTGATTTCCTTATTTTATTCATCTCTTTGTTTTGCTGTCTTTGAGTTATTTAACCATAACTATAATCATTCTTTGCATTCTCTGGAAAGTTCTTCTAGGTCATTTTCATTAGGGGCCATTACTATGGGATTTGTATTAGAGAGGGATATGTTATTTTGCATTTTCCTGTTGTTTTTATTTCTGCATTGGGATTTGTACATCAAGTTCTGAAAAAATACAAATGCCAACACAGACTACTTTATTCAGAAAATTTATCCCTCATAATTGAAATTGAAAGAAAAACTTTCTGTGATAAAAACATGTTGACTCTTATATACCCATCCCTCTCCCCTCTCTTAAACTATCCCAATTTTTATCCATATCTCCCTTATTAAGGCCTGATTCTTACTGTTCTTCTCTTTCAGGTTCTTTCTTTTCCTTTACCTCCTGGTTCATTTCCATTATCCTGGTTCCTGTAGTTATGGATGGATACATACTCACTTATCAGGATTTAGTTCTAACATCCACATATGAGGGAGAACATATATCGATTTTTTTTCTGAGTCTGTGTTACTTCACACTGATTATGACTAGTACTAATCAGATACATACAGATTAGAGACACACGCACCAACATCACAGTGTTATTAGCAATATACTGTAAG
>NW_008355824.1:495532-536515 GCF_000622305.1 Nannospalax galili
TCTCTCTCTCTCTCTCTCTCTCTCTCTCTCACACACACACACACACACATACGCATACACACACATACACACATACACACACACATTGAAAGAATTTATGTCCTCCAAGCCAGCTGGAGTTTGTTGGATAAATTTTCCTCTCTTTATATTTTATTCAAGTCAACTTCTTTCAGCAGAGGTGTTTATAAAGTTCAGGAGGGGGCTAGTTCATAGCAGCACTGGGATGTCAGTTTCCCCTGTTTGCTTGGTATTTAGGGTTATAGCTTCTGTCTTAGATCTTCTGCTAGACAGCTTCAGTCTGGTGGCTGCAGTAGCTTGATCAAGGAGCTTGGAACAGGTTTCACCTGGCAGTGTGGACTGATCATGGGTCTCAAGGCTATATGGAACAACTAGAAGGTCTCAGTCAGGTAGCTAGCTGGTAGGGCTCTAGTGAATCCTGAAGGGAAGGAGAGGCCAGGGTCTCCTGGCATTTGGAGAAGTTTCTGGTGGGGATTGAACTGGGATATGGCTAATCCCAAAAGAAGGGAGAGGGGCCAGGATATTGTGGAGGTCCTTGACAAGTGTGGCAGGGCTTTGGGGTGATGGCAGGAGCCAGAGACAGCATATTTGGTTCTCAGCAATGTGAGTTAACCCCATTTTGTTGATTTTGTGATGATTGTTTCTTTAGTCCTACTTTGCATAACAGGTCTTCTAACATCATTTATTTATTCCAACTGTAGCCTCTTAACTATGCTTTTCCTTCTCTTCTGTTCAAAGATTCCTTCTGAAATTCTCTGTAGGGCTGGCTTAGTGGATAAATTCCCAGTTTTTATCATGGAAAATCTTTCTTTCTCCTTCAATTATGGGTACAGTTTTTCTGGGTAAAGTAGTCTGGGTTGACATTTGTATTCTTTCAGAACTTGAAACATATTGCTCTAAGCTTTTATGGATTTTCATGTTTTTACTGAGAAACCAGCTGTTATTCTGATGGGTCTGCTTTGGGCCCTCTCTTTTGTAGCTATCCTCTATTCGATATGTATTTTTGGTATTTTAACCACAGAGGAATTCCTTTTCTGGTCCTGTTTAGTTGGTATTCTATGTGTCTCTTGTACCTCGATGGTCATCTCTCTTGCTAGATTTCGGAATTTTTCTTTGATTTTATTGAACATACTTTCTATTCCTAGAGGCTCTGTATTCCTTTGACTTGAGCTATTTACCTTCTTCTATGTCCATAAGATATAGATTTGGTGTTTGTATGGCTTCTCAAAGATCCTGCATATTCTCTTCATTTTGAAAAATTCATCATTCTCCTTAATTGAATGAGCCAATCCTCCTGCCTTGTCTTTAAGTTCTGGTATCCTGTCTTCTGTGTGGTCCATTGTTTTGGTGAGGCCTTACACAGAGCTTTTTATTTGACTTATTGAATTTTTCATTTCCAGATCCATTTTAGTTTGGATTTTCTTCAGTATTTTTATCTCTTCATTTAATTTGATTCCGTGGGGTGCCCTTATTTCATTCAGCTACTTGTTTGTGCTGTCTTGGGCTTCAACTGCTTTATTCATGCCACTTCAAGTTCATTTGGGTGTTTATTGGTGTCTTCTTTGAATTATTTGAAAGATTTATTTCCATCATTTTTAATTATGTATATGGGATCATTTGTGCATGTGAGTAAAGGTAGCCACAGAGGCCAGAGGTGTCATATACCCATAGAGCTTGAGTTTAAGATGGATGTGAACCACATGACATGGGTGTTGGTACCCAATCTCTGCAAGAGCAGTATGTGTTCTTAACCACTGAGTCATCTCTTGATCCCACTTCTTTGAATTTTTTTAACTCCTTGAAAAAGTTTATAAACATTCTTTTGAATTCAGTGTCTAGAGTTTCCTCTATGGTCTCATTAGGAATTGGTGATTTGATATGGGGAGGGAGAGCTGTGTTGGCATTTTATATTGCTAGTGGTTTTGTGAGTAATAAGACCTGGACCTTGGACATCTAGAATTTGGTTGGTCATTGTAAATTTTCATAGACATATTTTGTGTCCATGGACCAATGGAGTTGGGTATGCCTGAGGAATTTTGAAGGATGATAGATAGAAACTGTTGTTGGGGCTTTCTGTACCATGTTGAGATTCTTGGGCCAACAGCAGAGTAGGGTGGGCTTGGGGAATTCCTGGGGGAACTGAGGGAAGCTGTTACCAAGGCCTCATGGTTTGACTGGAATCTCCCTGGTGGTTGGCAGGGTGGGTAGATTTGGGGGATTCTCAAGTGGGGAAGGGGAATGTCTTGCTGGAGCCTAGTGGTCTGGCTGGAGCTTCCTGTGCAGTCAGTGTAGTGAGATGGATGCCTCCTTGCAGTGACAATTCTTACCAGTGCCAAATTACTCAAAGGGCAAGTGAGCCTCTTCTGAGAGTTAAAGTAATCTCTTAACTGTAAAATAAAAAATACAGGTTACATACTTCTAATATACAATGGCAGCAGAACAAACATTCCCCTTCCAAAAATGAAGAATGAGAACATTTCAACAAATGATCAGGCCAAAGAAAGTTTAGAACCCAGCAGGGAAAGCATGAAATTCTACAGTTTCATGTCCCACATCTGGGATTCTTGACATTATCTGGGCTCCACAAATTTGACCCCTCCAGTTTTTCCATCTATGTTGTATGTAGCCTCTGTCTTGGGCCTGTTCGAGTCTGTGTTTGCAGCTTTCATTAGTTAACCACCCACATTCCTGGCATCTCCAACATCCTAAAATCTCATTGTAACTTAGGCTTTACCCTCACGACTTCACACAATGGCTTCTCAGTGTGTCCTTGCAGGGAATCTGCTGCTATCAAATACTGGCTAAATTCATCCGCTTTCTAGACTCTTGGTATAAGCTTCTCTGACACCACAACTCTTACATTTTCCATACTGAAGAAGTCAGCATCATGTGGATGATGCTGCCAAGCTCTGCTGCCACCTTGACCGCCTCTACCACAGCTGTATGACCTTTGTGTACCTTGGCAGCTGATTTTAGGAATCAGCTCTCTAGGAGGGTCTGAGCAGAGAATCCCTCCATCTTCAGCAGCATTCTTAGTTCGGGATCTCCCTTCTAAATGAATTTTCATTTTCATAAACTGGAACTTTTGCTGGATGGAGTCTTGTACCTAGTGCACCTTTTTTATTCTTCCAGGGCCGAAGAACATGAGGTTTCACTTTAATAGTGCTAAATGCCTCAACAATTACAGCTGTCTTCTCTGCATCTCCTTGTCTGCAACTTCAAGTTTGCTGATGGGCTTTTTCTCTTCTAACTATATTTTTCAAAACTTTCTGTCCCATTTGCTGTTCTCACTCAGATTCTTTGCCAGAGTATCACATGACTGGCTTCTATCCCAGTTTCTGATGGAGTCCTCATTCTCCTCTGAAACCTGGCCAGCTGGCCTCCCCTGCCGACATTCCTCTTGGCATTCTGGTCTTCCAAACTCTGGTTTAAATGACCCACTAAGCTCTGCCTATTGTATTCTATGGCTTTTAATGTTTAAAATATGGTAATATTGCTCATCCCCCTTATCTCTAACAAAGTACAAGTTGTAATCAATATATAAAATTAAATTTGGCTACATTTTAAAAATCCAATCATTATCAAAATTTTTAATTGACATTTATAATGAATGCAGGTATTTGTAATTAAATATTATTTTATATCTTTCTATTGATGGATACATCCCATTATCTTTTTAAAAAATTTTTTTGGGTTTTTTTTTTGTTTTTTGTTTCTTTTGTTTTTTAAGGTTTTTATTTTGTTTTGGTTTTGTTTTTTTATTTTTTTTATTTTTTTTTGAGACAAGGTCTTCTTGTAGCCCCAGATGCCCTAGAACTCACAGGCTGACCTCTGTCTCAGAGATTCCTGCTTCTGCTTCCAGAATATGAGGATAAAAGATGTGTGCCACTAAGTTCGACTTTTCTGACTTGCTTTTTGTTTGTTTTTCTTGTCTTTCCTCATTAATTTTCTATCATTACAGCAACTCTGTGAAGGAAGTTATGACAAATTCACCAATAGCCGTAGTCATATGCCTAGGTTTCCCGGGACTCAATGTATAAAGAAACTGTAGATTCAAAGAAAACACTATTAGTCCACACCTTCTTAGATCATCTGCTTTAGGTTGTTGTGTTTTTCTTTACTCATGATGTTATGATGAGGGCCAATGAATGAGTCATACTCCCTTCAAAGCCAACCTTTTAAAAGATATTCTCGACAAGTATTCCAAAGCTTAAGAGTCAATGATTTGGAGATAATTTCTTAGCCACAATCTTTCCCTTTCACCCTCATTGGACAAAAAAGCCAATGTCAATCTTTTGCACCGCATTGTTCATCTTCTTCAAAGTAAATGATCTCTGCTATCTCCTTGAAGATGATGACTGTCAACAATTCAGGTTACCTTGGGATTCTACGACTGCAGGATGAAAATCAAGCCTAATACTGAGTGAATGCCTATGTTCTGTTTTTAAGGCAATTCTATATATCTTATTTTTCTTGACTAAAAATAAAGACGGTCCCTTAAGAGAAGAATAGCTCAAGACCTATCCTGCTACTCCTTGAGGATCCAAGATTAAGAATCAACACCTTTGAAACTAGCTCCTATTATGAACAATTCTTTTGCCTCACTAACCATAATTTCAGCCCCACCTCCCATTCTTTGTTGAGCTCATTTTAAGTATGCAGGAAGCCAGACTGAGTTCAATTTCCCCATGCTACTTTCTTGACTCATTCCTGAGTTCTGTTGTGATTAATAATAGTAATATATATGCAATAGTATAGTAAGTTATTGAACATTGAGCAGTATGTATTAACTCAGTGCCAACTTGGTAAGAAGGCCGTTGCAGAGCATCAAGGAATTTAAAGATACAGGAGAAAGAGAATGCCTAGTTTGGAGAAATTCCTGTAAATGAAAACAGAAAACAGCAGTTCAAATTTCAGAAAAGTTATTGAAACAAGATTAAAAATTTTAAATCAGTTGAAGTATTTATGTTACCTGAATATAGTAATGCAGACCTATAAACTCAGAGCTTAAAAAGCTGAGGCAGGAGGATGTTCACAAACAGTTCTTTTGCATACTGAGTTTGAGTCCAGCCTGGGGTCCCAGCAAGATCCTGTATTTAAAAAAAAAGTTACACATACGCACGCACACGCACGCGCGCGCGCGCGCACACACACACACACACACACACATATTTATGGATCCAATATGATGTTTCATTGTATTTTAACTCAAATTCAGTAGTGAAGTGAAAAAGAAAAACTATGTTCATAAAGGCAGCACTGAAAGAATCACCTACAATTGGAAAAACTAGAAAAGCTCTAAATACGTCACAATAGAAAAATGTTTTCATGGGGTTGGAGAGATGGCTCAGCAGTTAAGAGCACTTACTGTTCTTGCAGAGGACCCAGGTTTGATTCCCAGCATCCACATGATGATTAACAACTATCCATAACTCCAGTTCCAGGGTAATCTGACGACGCCCTCTTCTGACCTCTGTGGGCATTGCACAACATGGGTGCACTTAACATACTTGCAGGCAATACACTCATACACATAAAATAAAAATAATAACTAAAATATTTTATAAGAAAATAATTTCAGTATTTAATGATGAATCCACGCAGTATAATGTGATTCATCCTTTATAATACAGACAATAAATTATTAATAACTGATTAATGTAGGTACTATTTGCATATCAAAATAAGAAGTTAGAAATATAAGCTACTAGATATAAGAATTAAAAATAGGAACATTCTCACGAAATGACATTATTAAAAATATTAAATGCATGGTGATGCATGCCTTTAATTCCAGCACTTGGGATGTAGAGGCTGGCAGATCTCTGTGACATCAAGTTCAGCCTGATTTACATAGCAAGTTCCAGGCCAGCTGGGGCTACAGGGAGACCCTGCCTCAAAAAGACATACTACTACTACTACTAATAATAATAATGATAATAATAATAATAATAATAATAATAAAATTGCTATGCTTTGGTACCATATAAATTACAAAATGTATTGAAAAATATTTGGATGTGAGAAAGGCACTTGACGTTTTGCTGGACGTAGTGGCCTGCGCCTTTAATCCCATTCCCTGGAAGGCAGAGGCAGGTGGATCTCTGTGAAATCAAAGCCAGCCTGGTCCACATAGTGACTTCCAGGTAGGCTGGGACTAAGGAGACCCTCCCCCCCCCCAAAAAAAAGGTACTTGAAATTAACATGTTAAATGAAAATTGTTTAGGTAACATGTTCAAATTTTTTAGGATATTTCATTTTCTCACTGAAAATGCCAATTAAAGAATCAACCTTAATAAGATGCAGGATCTAAACAAATTTAGAAATGGTGAAAATGGGCCACTTATACCCAGTGGTACTATCTGGATTTCATATTATATTTTAAAATGTGCAAGTGATGTGTGTGTGTGAAGTGTGTTAAGCTGATGTCCTATAATTTATAAAAATAAAGTCATAGAATTTTATAATTGAAAGCATTCTTTAAAAATCCATTGTGGGGCTGGAGAGATGGCTCAGTGGATAAGAACACTGGTTGTTGTTGTAGAAGGCCCAGGTTCGAATCCCAGCATCCACGTGGCAGCTAACAACTCCAGTTCCAGGGGATCCAATAGCTTCTTTTGTTCTCTGCAGGTATTGCACGACACGGTTACACTTACCTACATGCAGGCAATACATTCATACACATAAAAATAATAGATAATTTTTTTTTTAAATCCATCGTGGAAGAGGAGGTGGAAAGATTGTAAGAGCTAGGTTTGGTCCATAAACATAGGGAGACAGAGACTTTCAGGTCACTGGAAGTTTATATCTGTGAACTTGTGGCAATGGTGGCCTCGAGCACAGGACCCATGCTGACTCAGTGAGACAAGGGTCCAGAGTTGAGCTAGGAAAATGGTTGGCAGGTCGGTCCTAGTCTATTGGAGATTGATCACTACTGGGTGATGGAGAGTAGGCCTTACCAATGATCTCTAGATAGGCTGACTAGACTCCAGTGAATGAATTTCCTCTGAAGGACATCTGGGTACAAATGCTTAAGTGAAGAGGACTTAACATGTATGGTAGAATGCATGAGCTCCATTGGGGAGGGACATGAATGGGAGAGGGTCTAAATTTGATTAAGGATTTTTGTATGAAACGTACAAAAGTTCACTAAATTTTTGTTAAATCCCTAATTCACCTTCGCATTTTCTTATAAGTGAATGAAAGCTCATGTAGGAATAAGTACTTCTTTTTCTTTTCCTTTTTTTTTTCTTCAGTTTTAAGAACTGAACCCAGGATCGCATGCATAAGAAAGTGCTCTACTACTGACTTATACACCCAGCTCAATATTTTCCCCCTTATGTTATACAGTTAGTTACTGAAAAGGCTAAGACTGGAACTCGTTTTGACTTCCAGTCTAATGGTATTCTGCTTAAATTCTCCAGCAATCCTCATTTCTTAGAAAGTAATCTCAGCTTAACCATCCAAGCTTGTCTCAGACTCCTTTCCAGCACATTAGGCAGGCATGCTCTCTCTCCCTTCCGCACTATCCCTCTGTAGTTTCTCAAGTTCTGTTCCTGCCTACAAACAACCCTGCATCCTTACCCTAACCCTTCACACACTCATAGTCTCTTTACTGTCAATCTATCTTCTAGTAGTACAGAGTTAAGATGCTTTTTACAAAAGACAATATTTAGAATAAGATTAAGTATATTTCTATTTCAGCTGGTCTGCTTGCCTATTTCAAAACCTTGGGCACCTACGGAAATCCTTCTCTGTAACCTTGTTTTACACATTATGAGGAAAAACAGTATTTTATCATAGAGACAAGCAAACCCAGAGGTAGTGCCCATCAATGCACAGAAAATATTTTCCAATCATTCTTGGTTTGCTGTAGTGAGGAATAAAGTACATGACAATAGATAATGAGTAGAGTGTTACAACCTTGAATAAAAGTGACAGTGACGTGAAGTAGTCATAGGAATTGCAAAAAACTTGTCCCCGTAATCATGTTTATTCACAAATTACTGGAATAAATGAAATTGTTACTGATTTGTGAGACTCCCTGGCTCTGATTCTGTTCCACAAGTCACATTATTGGTTTAAGTTGACTCTTCCAGACTTGTTCAACAAGTTAGGTTTTAATTACAAGGGATTTCCTCTTTTGACCTCAGCTCATTCACAGATATTCATAATAGGTATGAGTCTTTCAGTTGAGTGGGAATCTCAAAGCAGTTGGACACACAGAAAAGAAGATCTCTTCATTATCCAAGAGTAAAATGTATAGGTAAGTTCTGATCTTGCTTCTGAAGCCTTAGCAGCTTTAGATCTTAGAGCATGTGAAAAAACATAGACACTTAAGAAATATTGGCTATATATAGCAATTTTCTAGTCATTTAGTGAACTTCTTGGATGTTGTTGAAATAGCATGTCTGATATTGTTTGAATAACATGCTTGGTTGCTTCTCTGAATTATTTTTTTGCCAAATGAATAAACCTAAGGAGTTGACTTAACATTACTGCATATCTTTAAAGAAGGAAGTGTTCTCCTATTTCAGTTTTCAAGAACTCAAGTGCAAATTTATTAAATATAATCAGTAAAAACTTCCTCGATTGCTTTAGGACTTTTTGAAAATTAGGTATTTTGATTTCTATAACAGTGTCACTACTGACTACTAAATATAATAAGAATCTTAAAGCCTTCTCTAAGAAAGTGGAGACAGTACTGTCTCATGTTTTATGCAGTAATGGAATTTCTACTTTCAATAAGTACTGCCAATATTTAAGAAAATATCATTGGTCTAGTGTTCTTTTTAGTTAATGAACAGTTACTTTCATATGCTTTTGCATAAAAAACAACAGGTTATGACCTAATCTGCCCTCAAACACTACAATAGAATCTTAATTAATGAAAACAACTATATGATATGATATGTTCATGTGTATATATGAGTGTATATGTTATACATATTGCTTAACTGTGAGCATAACAAAACAAGACAAAACAAGCACATGGTAAGCTACACTGAAAGAAGATCAATAAAAGCAAGGACAATGCATAGGTGTAAGGGCAGTTGAATTTATTTTAAATCTCCAAAATATCAGAAGTAATAGAAGCAAAAGTCAAACCATATTAAATAACAAAAATATGTATAACATAATAAGTGATAGTCTGTTTCCAACAGTAGCCAAAAAAATAAGTAAAATAAATTATTTCATATTCATAAAGCTGATACAGAAACCACTTGAGATTTCTAAAGTAATTTATATAATGTACTTATTCTCATTTCAGGCAAGCATTTAATAACAATATACTTACTAACAAAACATCAAATTGTGAAGACATACATGTCTAAAAGTCTAACAAATATAAAATACTAATCAGATCTGCTATTAGCTGTATCTTATCATTAATCATAAAATTTCTATAACAAAGTAAGGGTCTTTTGGTAATCACATTATATTTTGAAATTCAGTTCAATGAAACATTTTAATTTTTAAAAAATTTCTCTGATTTAAAATTTTAATATGTATATGCAGCTACATGTACATCAGAATATCATGCAAAGGAAAATAGAGACATTAATAAAGCAAATAATGAAAACAACATCTAAGTTCAAAATGCCTTCAGTCAGTCTGCATTTAGCTTTTTTCCATCATGGACAGGAAACCTGACATTCAGTCAGAGCCAGTCTTGTCAGTTGTAAAGAATTTCTCTTGGACTTTTGATTTCCACAGACCATACGTTTTATTATATTTTATCTCTTAACAGTCTGTTTCTGTTGCTAATAGCTTTTCCCTTTTTTCATTAATTTGAAACAGAATCACTGTACTCAGAATTACTATGCAAAATTGATAAAATTTTGAAAATTTGAAAAACAGAACTCTCTGTCAACCTGAGTAAAAATCAGAATCGAGGATGAGAGTGGTGGGGATTCATTCAAATGGCCTAGGGGAGTTCTATAATTAAACCTCAACTTTTCCAATTCTTCCGTACACTCCCAGGGATCACAATATCTGAGTCAGAAGGGAGAAAGGAAACCAATTTTATCGTATAATTTGTAAGCAATTCTAAGCAATTCTAACCTGATCTTAGATAAATCTTGAGGTAATTCTGAAATATCTTTCTTTGAGAATAGACTTCCTTAGGTTTGATTGCTCTCATGCATAAATTCCGCTCTCAGACTTCTTCCAAGTTGGCCTCTCCTAATGGTTGGATAGATGATGTGTTCCTTTCTTTATCCATATTCTTGTCTCTGAGGAGGGATATCCTGCCACAGGCCCCAGATTCTGGGCAGGATTGGTTTGATATAATTGTTACACATCTAAAGATCTTTGGAATTCAAGAGTTCCTCAGGTCTGCTCAAAATATTCATAGCCACCAGAGTCCATAAAAGGTACCACATAAGGATGAGGCTTGGAAAACAAAATGAGGATATCCAAGCCAAAATCTAGAGCACAGTTTAAAGAAAGACTTATAGCAAACGAGCACATCTCAGCTCAGGAACAGGCAAGTCTCAGCAGGACTCTTCCCACCATAACAAATCTTACTTCTTATTTCTTTTGTCAGTGTTTGTGATACAATTAACTAAGTACAGAAACATGCCAAAGCCAGTTAGATGCCCTACCTTGTAATAAGAATCCAAAGGACAAGAGACAAAGTAAAAACAAAACCCATCACTGTACAAAAATGTATTTAAAACCCTGTCATTTCAATCCTGCTTAAAATTGTGACTCATTAGGCAGAGATGATATTTCTTCCTGAAAGTTAGGCAGGTGGGTACTAACGTATCTTTCTAATAATGGAACCTATTTAAAATATTTTGTGGGTGGGTGGGCCTAAGATGTTTGCATCTGTAGTGAAGATGCACAGACTTTAGTTTTTGTCTTTATCCCCTAAACAATACAATATAACAGTTATGTAAACAGCATTAAATGTCTTAGACATTATTAGTAATTTAGGAATGATTTAAAATATACATCAAAATTGCATAAATTGTATGAAAATACCAGTATTTATACAAGGGACTTGAGCGTCTGTGGATTCAGCTACCTGCACAAGGTCCTCGAACCAATCTCTGTCAGATTTGGGAAGAACAATGATACAAGTTTGTATACTTTGGACCACACACTAAAGGAGTTGCCACATTTGGGTGAAGGATTTTTCTAATGTGGTATGAGATGGAGAAGAGATAATGTCATTATGAAACACAAAATGTCAACTCCAATCAGCCATCCAGGATTACATATTTTCTGGAAAATTCTTTCATGTTCATTGCCACTGTGACCACCAGAAACACTCCTAAGGTATTTCCTTAAATTTTCATTATTTTTCTGAAACTTATGCTACTCTAGTTCCCAAAAGTCTATGGTACCTCTACAGTAAGTCTGCCTAACTTTAATATTTCAAGAAATTTATTCAGACATGAAAGGTTCTTTCTATGCTGAAACATTACCATCAGCATAAGGAAATTCCATATTATTTTCACCTGAAAAGCATTCTTCCCTTATCCAACATTCCCTTTCAGTTATTACCTTTGCCTTATTTCTCAACTCTTCTCCTTAGGTGCAAAACTCTTGTAAAATTTTGTTTGTATCTGTCTCTCCCTGATTTTCTTTCTCCCATTCTATCCTTTTGATTTTCTTGTTATCAATAATATAATTATGAAATATATCACACAAAAAGTCCAATGAGTACAGACAGTGATGATTTACTGTATATCCTAAAAGGCTAGAAAAGTGTTCAAATGCTTTTACCATAAAAGAATGATAAAGATTTGAGGACACACATATGTTTAAACCTGATTTAAACATTAGGCAATATATATATAAGTATCAAAATATCACATGGAACCCCACAAACAAATACAATTTTTGTTTTTATGTATGTTAATATAAAAACAAATAGCAATCAGTTGACAAAATAAGATGTTCTTTACAGAAAATCCTTAACATACATTCAGAAAGATGAATAGATAATTCATTAAATAAGTAGATACATGAATACAACATAAAACAAAACACAGATTCACCACATACCAGTTTAAATAAATAATTTGAATCCAAATCCAATAATTCCTCAGAAAAAGCTATGCAATGGTGACTGCAACTTGCGTTGCTTTTATTCACTTTAAAAACTAACAATACCGTATTTGATTCATGAATATAATAACTAAGTAAGCAAAGGTCTTACAATTAGACCAGAAAGAGAGGCATTAAATCCATTATGCATGCTTGACTACAGGATGGGAGCAGGAAGCCAGACTGCAGATGAATAACCAAGGGAATTTCATCTGTAATGTCTTATTTCTTTTATGAAAAAACAAAGACTAAAGTGGAAAAATGTTAGCAATTTTCTATTCTAGATGCTGGGTACAAGATGCTGGTTATATAATTATGCTGATAAAGAGGGAGGTTACTCATAATAACAACCTACAAAATCATTCACAGGCCATATAATTTAACACAAAATAATGGCATATGCCTAAAGTTAGACCTGACTGTATTGTTAGAAAGGGCACATTGATGTGAGCTAGCACAAACCCATACTGAGTGGAATTCAGTTCTGCAGTGTTTAATGACATAAGTGAATGTACTTGCATTAAATGCTTTAATGTTGCAAAAAATTAATAATTCTAATAAACAAAATAAAGGTTTCCCAAAGCTGCAAACATTATTTTAGAAATTAATTTTTGGGTACATACTACCTAATTAAAAGAAATAACATCACCAGTACTGGAGAGTTTGTGTGGGCCTCCACATCTCTGTTGCAGCCACTAGCTTCTCTCTCTTCACCTTTTTCAAGCATAACTGTCCTCTGGGATGGTATCATAAAGCCCTTCATTTTCATGGTTTTCCAGCTTATGGACATATCCCTAAAAACATATAGTTCAGCTTTATTTGCTTGTAATTCATAAAAAATGAGTTCAAAATTGAGATTACAAGGTCTATAGTAATGTATTCCTGGTCATAGATTTGGATATTCCATTTTAAGAGTGTCCTACAATTGGCATATCCACTCTCTGGTACTTTACCATTCCAAACAATGTAGCTCTGGACGTTACTGAATGGTTAGTGACACAAATGCACAAGAGTTTCTTCTGGATATGTTTCTACAGATTAACTTTCTGGAACATTTATTGTGTTCATATTTAGGTTTTATTCCAATACAAATGGTTTCTTGTCGACATACCTCTCAAACAGTTCTTGTTTAGTTCTTCATGGTCATCCACAGTGTGAAATCTTGTATGTAGTCTTCATGCTTACTTTGTGTAATAATTCCATGGCACCTCCACACCTTCTCAATACAAGGTCTTCACAAAACTTCCAAATGCCATTCTTTCTTGCTTTCTCTCTTACCGTTGATCAACAATCCCTTCTCAGTGTCTGTTATTGCTTCTTCTCATTTTCCTGTCCTCCAAATTTTGAGCATTTTAGAGGACAATCTTCTCTTCTGTGGCTGTACTTCCTGTGTGATTCCATCCATCCCTGTGGTTTTCAATGCTCTGTAAGCTAATGGTCCTGAGAGTAAGCAATCGTCTCTGGGGTCCGTAATCATTCACCAAAATCAAAAGAATATTCTCGTTTGAAGGCAAGTTTTAACAACCTATGGAAAAATAAGTCATTTTGAATCTAGCATATCTGAATATTTTATTTAGTACCCCTTTGAAGCATTTGTCATATTATTTCTTATACTTTATATATTCATCACCTGAACAAACATCTGTTCTTTTGAGTACCTGATTCATGTGAGAAAACATTAGATGCTAGATATATAGAACTATAATGAAAAAGCCTGAGCCCTATTCTTGTACTGATTTTTGGAAAGAACCACTAACAAATTAAATAAGCAAATCCCCATCTAACTCAAATTATGTTAAATGCTATGAAGAAAAGTTTTAGGGCTTTAATTAATATGAATGGGAGCAACTGTCACTGAAAAAATTTATTCTGTGGAAATCTCAGCAATTCAGGTGAGTATTTATTGAATATTTACTGAAAATCCCAACTTTCCTGGCCAAAAGACAACCATATTAGTGACTGATATGAGAATTTTTAATTTCATTTTTACTCATTTAATAAGATGATACTGAAATATGTTTTGTCATGGAAACCAAGTCAACCTAAGCATTTGTGGAAAGCTTTCTTGAAGTAGTATTCCTTAAGCAGAAACTTAAAGGCAGGAGGAACAGATCATGCTGGTGTTTTAAGGCTATGTTAAAGATTTTAGATTATAACCTAAGACAGTTGTAAAACTATTAAAGACTTGAGAAAGGAGACATTATTCATAAGAGTGTTATTATACAAATACAGTTATGGGTCCCTGTGTAGAATAATACTATTGGAACTAAAATAGATTCATTAGTGAATAGAGACCAGCTGGAGGCTGATTCAGTATTTCAGAAAAGGAAAAAATGTTGATTGGGTGAAAGTGATGGAAATGGAAGTAAAACTTGAGACATACTAAAACATAGCATAGTCCAGACATTTATAAGCAACATTCACCCTCACAGCCTCTAGAGTATATGATTATCTTCATGTTATGCATGAGGAAACTGAACTTCAGAGAGGTTTTGTCACCTCCTAGTATCAGATAGGACTGTCTGATGTCAGCAGTGAGAGACACCAAGTCAGACTTATCAGACAGAGTTACTTGGTGTATGCTGGTGTCATTTACTGATGAGGAAAATTTGAGAAAATAACTGTTTGCTGGGGCAAGGGAAGATTGTGAGAGTTAGAATAAAATGATGAGTTCCACTAGAAAGCACTGAATTCTAAGAACCAAGTGGAGATATGTGAAGGTTGTAGTTGGACATCACAGTCTATATATTATGTGTACATCAGCATTTCTAAAACTTTGTTCAGCATGGAAGAAGCCAGAGCAGTCTGCATCCTGATTTCTTTTTAGCAATTTGGGTAACCTCTTCAGGGGACGGTGTGATAACTATAGGAGGTAGAAATTGGCTAGGCAGTTAGGGTAAAAAGACCCCCAAGAAAAGTAGCCAGTTTCTTGGCTAAAAATGTCCTTGGGCCTCTTTGCAACATACTCTGATCCAAAGGCCAAAAAATGTCAAAAGTATTCGGGAGCTTTTATCCAATCCCTAAAAGATTTTAGGCTTACCTCCTCAGAGGGGGTTATGTTTGAGTAGAAAAAAAAACTTAAAAAAAAAGTACATAAAGTTGTCAGAAAAAAGTGATGGGAAATATAGGAGTTGAGGGAGTGGATGTGGATTTGATCAAAACACCTTATATGCATGTATACAATTCTCAATAATTTTTTTAAAGTTAAAAAATAAATAAATATAAACTTTGGATTATCCTTAACTATCTGAATCCTGATTGCATAATTATAAGGAACACTACTATATCTGAAATTGTGTGTGTAGATGACGGGTAGGAGAAATTTGTGCTTTCCAAATTGTGTTCTTAAGCACATGATTAACTTAAACGGTAATTGATATTGTCTGAATCAGATCAGTTAGAGAGAAAGGAAAAAAAAATAGAACATGAAATAACACTAAACAGTTAAAGATGGAGCAACTAGCAAAAGACATTCAAGAGGGAGATAGGAAAAGAAACAGTAAAAGAGTACGGAGCCATAGAAATCTTTTAAATTTTTATTTGCTTTTATATGTATGAGTGTTTTACCTGCATGTGAGTGCATCTGTGTCCTGAAAAGCCCTCAGAGGCCAGAAGAGGGCATCGAAACCCCTTGACCTGGAGCTATGGATGGTTGATAGCCACACCATGTGGGTGCTGGGAACTAAACCTAGGTTCTCTGCAAAAGCAGCCAGTGCTCTTAACTACTGAGCCATCTCTCCAGCTCCAAAACAATTTCTTTAAATGAGTGCTTTAATGAAAAGAGATGCTTCAAAGACAATGAAATCTTTGGAGGAGGTTATGTCTCTTCTTCAGTGAGACATAAGTGTTTGAAGACAAGGGCAATACTTGATCCGCTTTCTAACATATCCCCAGTTCCTAGCAAATGTTACAAGTACTCAGTAGCTGCTAGTGTTCCCCAAGTTAATTAATAAACACTGTATTTATAGAGCACCCATCAAGTATTGGGTTACAAAAACAATAAGACCACAGAGAAAAAAACGAGGCAAAGACATCAAGAGGCCTAAATGCTGACCTTTTTGTAGCCATGCTTACCTCTCTGCTTATCAGTTTATTCACTTGCATGTTAAAGAAGAGGAAGTACATATTTCTTTTTTAATATTTTATTTATTATTATTTCAGAAGAGGGTATTGGGTTTCTCTAGAGCTGGAGTCACTGCTGGTTGTCAGCTGCTATGTGGGTGCTGGGAATCGAACCTGAGTCCTCTGCAACAGCAGTCAATGCCCTTAACCGCTGAACAATCTCTCCAAATATTTTTGAAGCTCCCTTCTGTTGCAAATATTCTATCATTCTTCAGAATGCTACCTACCAATCTTACAACATGTTAGAAAAATCATATCATGTTATACAGTGTTTGTTAAATATTTTAAATGGCATCAGTTCCATTACATGTTAAAATTCTAGTTCCAGCTGACCCTAGAATTTACACAGAAGCAACTATAATTTATAGTTTTATTGGTCATATGCCAAGTTCTTAGTACTTTATAAACAGTACCTCATTTAATCCTCATAACCTCTATAGTGTGTGATTATTCTCATTTTAATGCACGATGAAACTAAACCTCAGAGAGGTTTTGTCATTTCCTATTAGTTAGAACTGTCTGATTGCAAGCTCATGGTCATCACTTGTATTTTCTCTATTACCTATGCAGTAATTAAAAATACAGGGCTTTAGGGGCTAGAGAGATGGCTCAGCAGTTAAGAGCATTGACTGCTCTTGCAGAGGACCAGGGTTCAATTCCCAGCACCCACGTGTCGGCTACAAACTGTCCTTAACTCCAGTTCCAGGGGAATCCAAAGCCCTCTTCCGACCTCCATGGCATTGCATAGACATGGGTGCATTCACATACATGCAGGCAATACACTCGTACACATAAAATTAAAATAATAAAATATTTTAAAACATACAGGCTTTGTATAGTGCTTTATAGATTTTTTATATAAAACACAAACAACTGAGTAAACAGATGCATTTATTAAGAAGACAAAAAAATCTTTTGATAATGTGGCTCTTCATACCATGTTAAAAAGAAGGACGAGTTTCCAGAATGGGCAAGACTTCACCTCCATCAGAGCACCCATCCCTGTACTATGCAGACCTGTTTAATGAAAACTTAGCAAAATAAGATGGAAATCAAATCAGTCACTTTTTTATTTTCAAGTTCCTAAACCGTGGTACAGGGCCAACCAAGAGCCAGTCATTATCCTAATTGCTTTAACACAATTTTAACTCATTTATTCTTACAACTTGAAGTTAGGTCCAATCAGCAAATAAGGAAATTGAAAAGTTAGATGATATCTAGGTTCACATAGCAAGTAAATGATGAAAGAGGGACGTGAATCCAGTTATCCTAGACTCGGTCTAGGCTCTGTGATCCCCCACCCTTCCCACTGAACCCCACCCCCACTCCCATGGAATTTATGGTCTATTGTAGAGCAAATGAGGAGATTGAAAGACAGGTAAGTAACATGTGAGCAGACAGACCTGCTTTTCTTTTATAATTAGCAAACCAAGTATTAGATAACATTACAGCATTTTTGAACAAAGTATGTTTTGTAATCTGTTTTAAGGGGAAAAAAGTATTGGCAAAGATATAGCCTGTCGCAGAGGTGAGAATCTATTCTATGAAGAGATTGTGGAGGTGAGGACATGTTATCAGCATGAAAAAGAGAGGAGAGAAGCAAGATTGTATCAGTCACCAGAAAACTCATTGATTCTTTGTTCAATGACAAAGTAAACTGAGACCAGAGAAGGAATTTGCTTGGTGTCAAGCAGATTTTCTGATTAAGGCAGTCTCCGAAACATCATGAGTACTCCTCAGACAAAAGAACACATCGACAGCACTTCTCATAAGTGCTGAGGAATACCACTTACTGCAAAGGCTTCAAAAATATTTGTTTATTAGCCCATGGAACTCCTTTCATTTCATTATGAACAAAATTTTTCTGGGAAAATGATATAGAGCAGCTCATCTCATTCGTCTGCCACTGAAAACAATGCAAGATGATTTTTTTAATGCCTCATGAAAATATTACTTGAGAGCAGTTGAAACAGCTAATCTTATGTATGGTCCCTAATTTACTAGAAGTTACCTTTTTGTTTTATCTATGAGAAAAATTAAAATTTACTAGATTTAGTAATTAAACAAAACTAACCACGATAATGCGAATGGACCTCTGATTCTAGTTTTCCCCGTTAGGTTTCTGGTAATAACCATTGGTTGGGTGCTCTGAAATAATGGTTCCAATGCATTTCCCTTGACTTATTTTACTAAGTATGTTTTTAAATATCTTTTGTGCTTTAACTGCTTTATTGATAGATTTTTATTTCTAGAACTTGTACATTTAATGATCTATTTCTTTTGTATTCCTCCTAGTCCATCATTAATAGAAAGTATCTTCCTATCTCTGCATTCCTGTCTCCAACACTTTAATGTTATAATTAGTGTTTGAAGCCTAATATATATCCTTCCATTCAAATTAAACAAGGTTATCCTCTTGAAAATCATCAGAATCTTTTTATATTTAGGTCTCTATACGACAATCAAGTTAGTCACTGGAAGATACACACATTTGAAGCAAAATTATCACTGCCCTGTACTCATCCAGAGTACCAAATCCCTCAGTTCTTTGGGGCATACTTTGTAGAGACAACAACGGAAGAGAAATAACACAAATCTCATCATGTTGACCTGGATATAGGAGCCCCCAAATCCATCACCCCTTCACTTTCTATGGAAAGCAAATTACATCTAAATCTATATTAGGGTCAGCATATTTTGATGGAGCAGTAAGGTTAGGCTTTGCACATTCTATAATTATCATAAAGTAGAAGGCTATCTATGTACTTTGACTTTAGGAAACAGAACTATGTTTCAACAAAATCTCTTCTTTTGTCTCTGACCTTCTGTTTCTAAAACCCTTGCTGAAAAAAAAAAAAGTATTCCTTCTTTGAACACTCCTTGAAAAAGAGCCATTAATTTAAAAGTTGTATTTTAGTAGGCAATTATTATGTACCTTAAAAGTTAAGAGGTACCAGACTAAATGACTGTTTTATAGAGCTATATGATAGCCTCCAAAGTTTCTAATATGGAGGCAAGGGTACAACAAGATGTTCTCCAATGTTCTTAGATCCGAATAAACATACCCTCTAAACTGGATGTGCAGTACATTTCCCATGACTCTCCTGAGAAACACTCACTGCCTTGGACAAGTCAGAAGTCAAAGTAGCACTTTCTTAACCTCTGAGCTCCTTAAAATGATAGGTACATCAGACATGTGTTTCTGTGCTCAAATAAGTTTGAGAAACAGGTCTTGTCTCATCAGTCAGGTACAGAAGGGAGCAAGAACAGGGGAGCTGAGGAACATCAAAAGGGAACTACCTTTTCCTATTTGGCAGCCTCAATACAATCATAAGTCTTTGTCTTAGATTCCTCAGCCTTTTTCCACTCTGACACGTGGCAGGTGATGGAAGTATGTGTTATACCTCTGTAGGGCTGACTGAGTTCATAAGCAATTCCCAATGCACTATTTCTAACTCCTCCCAGAAAAAGAAAATGCGAGTGGGAGGAACGTTGTCCTAGAGTTAAGTGCTTTCAGTTGTGTAAGAAGTAAATTATTTCAAATCTCTGATGCTTTCACTGTTAAGTGTAACAAATTGCTTGCCATCAACAGTAACACACCGCCTATTTAATCTCTCACTAAAAGCTGCTACCTGCCAAATGGCATTGACTGCTGGTCTGAGTTGCTTTGGCTCTAGCCCATCCTTATTGTTAATTACCTGCAGGAATTCTGATAATTGTATTATTGTAATGTTAGCAATCATTAAAATACAAAATTTATTTTTAACATCTTTATTGAAATATATTTACATACCATAATGTTTACTTATTTAAGGTGTGTAAATCAATTGTCTCCTTTATGTTTTTAGATATTCAACAATCACCAAAATTAGATTTCAGAACATTTTCATCCCAAGAGATAATCAAGTACTTCTAATATTCAACTACTCATTTCACAAAAAGCATTTTGATAACTAAATATCACATATTTATTCTTTCAAGAATATTTTCAATTTGTAAATAACTGTAAAAATAATATTAGTGTCAGTAAAGGTTAAAAAAAACACACATCATTTTTTTTAAAGGAGAGAACCAAAAGGGAAAGTAAAGGAAGAAAAATAAGAAAGAAATTTGTCTATTTGAAAACAAAGTCCACATAGAAAAGAAAGTTATTTGGGCTGTCAGGAGAAACAGGCAAGGAGCAAATCTTCATCTAAGCAGTCATCTCTTGCTTTGAAACTTAAGGTTGGAAACTGCCTGGTTTTGCCAATGGCTACATTTTCCAGATCGCTATAGTTCATTTGCAGATGTCTGTACTAACATTGAACAACAGTGCCCTCTAGAGTACATAATCTGTAAGGAGAAAAGACAGCCTGTGTCATGACTTTGTCACAGTTGTTGTTATCAAGACACTAGGGATATGTCCTTTGACAGTAATACGGACACTAAAGTATTGTTTCTGATGCTTTGAAAGTATCACGACTGTGCCTGGGAATACGGCATTTGCCACACAAGCCAACTTTGGATCTCCAACAACCAGTTCAAAGCTGGATGGGCACTGGTGCTGCCTGTATCAGAAAAAGAGATAGGATTCTCAGGGCCTGCTGACTAGCTAGATGATCCAGAATTGGTGAGCTCCAGGCTCAGTAAGAGATTCTGTTTCAATATATAAGGTGAAGAGTGATGTAAGAAGACACTCAAGGTCAACTTCCATCTGCCACATGCACACACATGTAAACACATACACACATGCGCATTCACCATACAAATACATACACACAAAAATATGACGTCTAATAAATGTACTTGAAATATACGTATCATAACGTTCCAGAGGAAATATTTCCATGTGTCATGTTGCTTTCAGATCACCTAGGCAGGCTCACTTTTCTAATAGTGACACTTTATTATAATGCCACTTTTCCCATTTGAAGGCAGAAAAGGCTTCATAGCCTCTCTTACGAAAACAAGGACCCACCCTTTGTTCAGTCTTACAGTACCAGCAAGATGACCTTCCTTAGAAAAACAAGTGTATATTGTGACAGAGCAGTAATCAAAATATGCCTTAAAGTTGTTAACTGACTCTTCACAGAAATGTCAAGTAGTCTATAGACACCTTCTATTAATAATCATACGAGGTTGGCTCTATTATCAAATATGGTGTTATATGTTGACTGAGGGTCAACTTAGCAACTAAGGTGTGTCCATCAGCATTCTTTAGTAGTCCACACCATCCTCACAGCTAGAGCATTTTCTTGATAAGGCATGAAGAAGGAACAGGTATAGATAGATGATAGGTAGGCAGGTGAGTAGATCATGATAGATAGATATCAGATAGAGAGATGATAGATAGGTACCAGATAGATAGATAGATAGATAGATAGATAGATAGATAGATAGATGATAGGTAGGCAGGTGAGTAGATCATGATAGATAGATATCAGATAGAGAGATGATAGATAGATACCAGATAGATAGATAGATAGATAGATGATAGATTATTGATTGATTGATAGATAGATAGATAGATAGATAGATAGATAGATAGATAATAGATAGATGAAAGAAAAAGAAAAGATTTTTAAAAAATACTCAATGATAGAAGCATGTAGGAGAATTCCCTTAGGGCTTTGGAGCATTTGTAACTTTATTTTTCCTATTGCAGAAATCTGGCTGAAGTTAACTTTAACCTGCTGGGGCTGCATTTGGCCTGCCTTGTTCTAAAACAGGGTAAATAATGAGATCGGAAATAATTTTCTTGATGAAAATGATGACTGAAGAATTGTATCATAACTATGATACTAAAAAGAAAAGCTTTTGAGTTTCCTCGAATACATCTTTTACAGTCAAGGAGTGTTTTGTCTTTGAGGTTCCTATCACCAGAAATGGGACAGATCAATGCCATGGCTAATGTGGTAATAATCTGTAGAGCTATGGAGGGTACTTCATCTCTGTAGCACTCTTTCAAAGATACATAAACTTCTGTTTAGCCAGGAGAAAAACCAGAAAATGCAGACCTCTTGGTAGGTATCTGGCTGCTCTTCTCAACAAGAGTCTAGACCGTAAGAAGCAAGAAAAATCAAGCAACTGTTGTAGGCAGAGGAGACTGAGCAAACAAGGAAACTAAAAACAATATGGAATCCTGGATTGGATTCTGGGGCAGAAAAAATGACATTAGTGAAAAAACAAATGTAATCTGAATAAACTCAAAGATGCTAATGCTTTCCTAGAAATGGCTATAAATAAAATCATCCCTATTACTGAGTAAAGATTGCCTTCATTACATGCCACATTCCTTTACGGGCTTTCCAGCATCAGAATCAATTATTGCTTTTATCCAATGTCTTTCTGTGAATACTTCTTGGACATGTTGAATGTAAAGAAGCAGAGTAATCGTCACTGTCTTGTGAACAAAATGAGTTAGGAAATTAGAAAGATCATCCTTACAGCCAAGGACCTTCTAAACCAGTGTAACGAAGCATACAGCAAAATAAGAAAATTGTATAGGTATTAGCAAGCTACAAGTTCTCTACAGAATAATGGAAAGTACAGGTTTGAATAAGGCAATTAGGAAAGTCCCACTGAGATGCCAAATGAACAAAGATGTAAAGAAAGCAAGGGAGTCAGCCCTATGATAACCCAGGGTAAGAGTGCTCCAGGCAGAGAGGAGCACGTACCAACTCAACAAGATAGAGAATGTCTAGTGTGCTTCTCCAGGATGTCCAGGGGAGTGGAACAGAATGTGGAGGTGGAGTGAAGTAGGAAATAACATCAGATCACAAGGAAATATGCCATCATATCAGAAATTACTAGAAGTGGTGTCTCCGTGGAGAACCAAGAATTTAAGAGGCCAAAACATTACAAGATCAATACCCAGAGTTATCCTAGATATTGGATGAATATTTATGCATCAGCAAATTTATTCTTGAAGAAACTGCAAAGTATTAAAACATGTAAAACAAAACAAAGCCAGCGTCACACTGCATGAAAAAAGCGTGTAACATTTGTCATGACATCCCTAGTGGGGCGATCAGTGTAGCCCAGAGGTGCTGTAGCTCACAGACCACACTGTTTAATTAGATATTTCTTTTCTCTTCTTCCTTTTCTCCCTTCTTTTGAGAGGAGGAATTATTACAGAAGGTGCACATATTTTAAAAGCAAATAAGAGTTTAGCCTATATCTGAGAACTAATGGGAAAAAAAATCTAGCCAAAATTAAACTTTTAACCTTAGGCTCATTATTCCATTACCTATGTACTTGAAATAACCCCCTGCTGATTGATTAGTGAAGTAGGTGTGGTCCATGGATCAACTGTTTAAATAACTGCATACCTAAGCGTTGACTATGAGCAATCATTTAGCTTGCTAGTCACTATCAGTGCTTATTGTAAGAATTAGCATAGGCTAGTAAGTACAGACCAAATTTCACAGTTCTTCCACTTCCTTTTTAAAAGATTTATTTATGTATTTGTTTGTTTGTTTACATGTATTCCTGAGTATGTGTATATGGACCACGTGTGTACAGTGCCTGTGTAGGCAGAAGAAAGTGTCAGATCTCCAAGAACTGGAGTTACAGATGGTTGTGAACTGCCCAAATTTGTGCTCGGAACCAAACCCAAGTCTTCTGTAAGAGTTGTATGCACTCTTAAATACTGAGCCATCTCTCCAACCCCAGTTCTTTCACTTCCCTTGGTAAGATACAGGAAAGTTTCATTTTCCATACGTCATGGATCACTGAAATTTTAATCTCATATGTAGAATAGGACCATGGTTTGTAAGTATTAATGCATGACAGACTAAATTATCTATACATACACACACAAACACACACACGCACTCACACATGCATATAAACTATCACAATTGCCCATATTTCTATGCATCTGCATATACATATATATAGAGAGACCTATGGATTCTATATATTTTTTTAATTCAAATGTAGTCAAATTAGTCGGTTTCACGTACTTTTTTTTCAGAGCTTCAAGTACTCCTGTAAGATAACAACGTCACAAAAGTTTGACATTATGATATTTTTCAGCTCCATGATGATATAATAGCAGTACTGAGTGCAGAGCATGCTTCAGTTTTTTAACTTTGACCTTTTTGCTGCCTCATGATGTTGGGCAGCAGTAGTGAGTCACACTGCACCTTCATCCACATGATTCTGTGTAAATAAGAGATTGGAGTGAACCGTGTACATGTTACTAAGCTATGATGCTCAGTAAAATAGGTGTTTCAAATACATTTTGACTTATGATATATAAACCCTACCACAAATTAAGGAGAATCTATGTTATTTTAAAAAAGTCTAACAAAATCCAAATTGTTCATTCTTGTATCTAACATAACTAATTCTCAGTTACACAAATAATTTAATCCTTAAAAATCTCACCTTGGACTGATACATCTTGCCTCTGGTACTGAATTCTCTGCCAGGGAAAGGTCCTGATTTTTTATTATTCATGTATTGCTTAGGTTATGTCCTTCTACCCCTGTCCCATGTGGCCCAAGAGCCCTCCTATCTAGTCTCCACAGAGAACTTGTGCCTGCTAACTCCATCCTACTGCAGCTCAGACATGCTCACAGACTAACCTTTCTAAAGAACTCCACTCAAAAAAAAAAAAGGATTTTCCATCTGTTTGCCTGTAAGCGCCACAGTGGGAAATTAATGATTTTTTAATAGGCTTTGTACTTTCTATCTCTTTTGTTCTTGTTTCTCCTTTTACCTTATATCCATCATTCAAGGCATAGCTCACATAACTGGTGCTCCTCAAGACTGGGAGCAATTCCTCCTCCATTAACCAAAAGTTACTTCTCTGATCTCTCAATTTCTATAACATGTCAGTGCTCATGGAATATTTTTCACTCATCATTTCATATTACTAATTTATTTTTGTATGTTTGACAATATAAAGACATTAAAACTCAATAAAAAATTCTGAATAAAGGTAACTGCAGCAGAGTAAAAGCTAATACTGTATCTCTCTTACTCTGGGAGTGCATCGGTGGAGGACTGTGTGGACACGTTCCTCCTGCGTGATGATGATTGAGGATTCATCTGGAAGAAGCTGGAATTCATGGAAAATGTTCTAACTAAAAGGATAAATTTGTAAACTGTCTCTTCAAAAGATTGTGTATCAAGTAAGACAAAGTGGTGGAGAGATAGAAAAGAATAAATGAAAATGTAAATGCAAAGTAATAGTAATTAAAATGATTAATGAAAAAGTTCATTATATTCAAAAGTTTTCTTTTGCTTCCTTAGCTCTTTATGTTTTATATAGAATGCTTATTATGTGGCTTAATCATTAAAAAAGATCCTGTGCAGTAGCTGTTATCACCATCATATAGTTGGGGGAACTTGGGTACCACGCTATTAGAAGACCTGATCCCAAGTTGCTCAACAGCTATTGGCACAACCATACTCAGTTCTAGAGACACTTTTATACTTCAGTTGTCTTTATAATACTGCGTTAAATTCTAGGAAGATTTAGTTTCTTAATTATTATCACTTACGATATTTTATTTGACTCTCTGTTTATGAGGAAGTTATTGTCTTTCTCATTTGAAAAATAATCCACAAGCCCATCACAGTAGCAGATGCCCTTAAACCCAGCACAAGGAAGGCCAACACAGGCAGATCTCCATGAGACTGAGGCCACCCTGGTCTACATAGTAAGTTCCAGGCTAGCTGGGGCTACAGGGAGACCCTGTCTCAAAAGAAAAATAAATAGGACTGGAGAGATGGCTCAGGAGTTAAGAGCATGCACTGTTCTTCCAGAAGTTCCGAGTTCCTTTCCCAGCAATCACACGGAGTGGCTCACAACCACCTGTAACTCCAGTTCCTGGGGGAATCCCATGCCTCTGATCTCTTCAGGCACCTTCACTCACTCACATATGCACATGCACACACATGCATGCACACATATACACACAAAAAAATTAGAAATTTAAAAAGTCTAAATAAATAAAACTAAAATATGTGGCTCTTAGAGTAGTTATGATTTCCACGAGAGAGAATACTTGACATCACATCTACTAACTCTTATCGCGTTCTCTTTCTATATCACTTTAAAATTCTTTTTTAAGCACTTTTAAATATATTTTGTTTTTTAATTTTATGTGTATGCGTGTATTGCCTGCGTGTGTGTAAGTGCACCCTTGTCATGCAATGCCCTTGGAGATCAGAAGAGGGTACTGGATCTCCTGGAACTGGAGTTACAGATGGTTGTTAGCCACCATGTGAGTGCTGGGAATCGAACCCGGGTCCTCTGCAAGGCAGACAGTGCTCTTAACTGTTGAGCCATCTCTCCATTCCTTCCCTTTAAAATTCTTTAAAACACTGTGCTGAGAACTTTTTGATAATTAAAAGTAGCTTTGATCTCTCAGGCCCTTCATTTCAAAGACTAGTTTTTAGAACAAAGGCAATCTTAGTAAAAGGAGTAATCTTGTTTTAGTTTTAAAAAGTTACTATTTTTCATATTGTAGAGACAGTAAGTGAACATTAATAACAAATAATATGTTACAAAAGTGGAATTATTTTCATCTTACCAAATAAAGATTTGGTACACTGGAATGAAGCATAATCCACAATATTTTCCTTCACTAATATTTCTTTCACAAGCCTAAGGTACATCCTTCAAACACTAGAATTCAGGGACTGGGATGATGGCTCCATGGATAAGAGCACTTTCTATGGAAACAACAGGACCTGAGTTCAAATCTACACCACCCACATAAGAGTTAGGCATGGCTGCAAGTGCTTGTTAATCCAGTGTTGGGGCCACAGACAAGCAGACCCCAGGAGTTTGCTGACCAGCCATCCTAGACAAAATGGTGAACTTCAGGTTCAATGAGAGATCCAGTGGAGAGTGATAGAAGACGACATCGGCTTCCACATGTGTGTGCACCTGCACACACATACCCATACACACACACACACACACACACACACACACACATTGATATTTATGCACACAAAAAATAATAAATAAAAAACTAGGATCAAGTGAGAATAACTGCTGAAAAATGTCTTGATACATATTTTAATGTTATAGTAATAATCTAGAAAAGAATGCCCATGGACTTCCAGAATGTGAATGTAATTCATTAAAAATTAAAAGCAGCTAAAAAGTATAGCTAGGGCATGAGGAGGAAAGGCATTTCTTTCTCTCCCAGGAGTAAAGGGATTTGTTCTATTTGGTCACACCCTGAACTCCAGGAAATCAAAAAAAGCCAACCCATGAAGCCACAGAGTTCATATTCTATGGTTCATTGGCAGTAGGGTGTCATGAACCATAACTTCCCTTACCTTAAGTATCACAAGCACACGTGCACATAGGCACACACACACATATGCACTCATGTACATATAGTAGTCATTTGTTCACATTGTGTCACAATCTTTATGAGAATATTAATCCTGCATTAGCTTTTGATAAAAGCAACAGATTTCAGAACATATCATTTCTGCACTGCTATCTACAGTTGTGCAGTTTTCAAAAAGTATAAAAATGTGTGGCTTTCCAGGGGAAGACTAGAAGCTGAGGTGCTCCCTGCCAAGCTGTCTGCATCAGAGTGGAGCCCTTGCAGCCTAAAGGACACCCTTTTAAAAGATTTCCTTTTCCTGATTCTCACAAAAACATATAGACTCTCCCAGGTCCCTCACCACTTGCCAACCCTGTCTCTGAATCTTTAAATTGTATGGAGTGATTTATATCATAAAGGAATATAAAGCTAAATAAAATTCAAGGTACAAAAAACTGAGAGTGTAAATCATTAAAAGAAAGTCTTGCAGTATTATCTCAAGGCTTCCCACACAGAATGCTATGGATTAGTGACTCAAGTAAAGCATTCTTCTCTTCCATATGAACTGAGAATGGTCTATTCAGGAAATATATTAAAAGCCATGACTCAGGGCCTGGCTGCCATCAAGTTGTACAATCCTGAGGAATGCTACCTCTGTTTATACAGTATATTTTATGTGTGCCTAAGATTATCAAGAAGAAAAAAAAAGATAAATAAAAGAGATACACTACACTAGTGATCTGCTAGAACAAGAGACAGGGATCCTTCTTTTTAGTCCATTTCCACAAAGAAGCTTCTCTTATTTTCATTTGTTTAGATTACAGGGCATACAAATGAGATCTTTTATGAACAAAGTTTTCCTTAAATTAAATCAAACCATTACATTGGATAGTTTTTGCTGCCTGCCTAGTGGCAAAAATCTTCCCAGAGTCAGAGGCTGACTAAAATAGACTAAGACCTTTTACTTCAGACCCAGTTTTCATATTCTTCATAACTCCAGTGTGTAAAACAAAAACATAAAAATAGATACATTTGTATATTCTGTAATAGATGTTTTTGGATTTTCCATTTTTTTATGCTTCTTCCTCAAATATAACTCATTTTTTATATTTATTGGTTTTTGTGTGTTTTTCATACAGAACATCCCAAACAATCTTACTCATCTATATACCCACATCCCAAGTGATACCCTGCCATGCCCTCTCCCTGGCTGGAGCCCATATACTCTGTCATCCCTGTTACTGCCCACTGTGTTGTCAGTGCCCCCAGCCATTCCCCAGTGCTTGACCATTTGCTGAGTCTAGTCAGCCTATCTATAGTTCCTTGATTTAGGAAGAGCAGCTCTTCCTCATCTAGCAGCAAGCTGTTGCCAATATTCCTTTAGATAAGATTGGGGTTTGCTGTTCATTTTCCCAGTTCTATGCTGGGTTACTGTCTGGGAGTCACCCTGGCCAACAGCTCAAAGGAAGTTATCTCTTGCCTAGCATTGTTTCTTGTTATGTAGCCCTTAGGTATAGACATGGACTCTTAAATAATTATATTGATCCCTTTAATCTTTGGTTATACTTTCTTTTGGGTGTTTAAGACCATGCAGTTGGCCCAGATAAACTGATTTATTTTTACTCTTAAGGTTGTTTGGGGATCTGTTCCTCAAGGGTCACATGGGCTTAGGAGGAGACCCTGGCTCCTTTCCTCTACCAGTTCCATCTATGTGAAGATAAGTCAAAGGTCCTGCTCGATCATGTCCGGCTTCACTTGGAAGCATGGAGGAATTGTTTCCTCTGTGTTGACCCTCCTCTTTGTAGACTGGACACTGGTTCAAGTCCATCTTGTGGGGTCTCCATGGCTTCCTTGATCAAGAGGACAGGTGACTCACCACAGTTACAGGACATTTTGAGAGATGCTCCATAGTCCCCTAGAACTTAGCTGACCTTGGAGGGTAAGGAGCAAAAACTGTCCTTTAAGTCCCTCTGACCAAATTAGTATAGGCCTCAAACTACTGCTGTTAAACATCCAAGAAGGTCAGTTCCACCAGTCTGGCACTTTCAATTACCATGTGCTATGTAGATAAAGCTTGGGCAAAGACCAAAGGTTCTCAGATAAACTTTGACTAGAAATATATTATGTTCCTTGAGCTAGTTGTATGTATAATTTGTTGGTAGGTTGTTGGACTAATATGGTTCCCTCTTTTTTTTTTAACTAGCTAGGCATTATTTAATCTCTTTCATTGTCTAACCCTTCCACCATGATTTCCACATTTTTCCCATTTCTCCCTTTATAATACCCTTTTCCTATGATCTCTTCTCTCTTGAGCTCCTTTTCTCTTTATCCTCAAGGCTCCTTGTATAACCGTCCCTCACCCCTCCCCTTGAAATGACCCAATTTTTATCAATATCCCCCTTATTAACACCTGTCTCCTACTGTTCTTCTCTTTCAGATTCTTTCTTTTCCTTTACCTCCCTGGTTCCTTTTCATTATCCTGGTTCCTATAGTTACATCTGAATATATATACACTTATAAGGATTTGGTGCTAGGATCCACATATGAAGGAGACTATATGTCATTTGTCTTTCTGAGTCTGTGTTACTTCACTTAGTATAGCAGCTTTGAGTTCCATCCATTTACCTGCAAATTTCATGATTTCATCTTTCTTTATTGCTGAGTAAAACTCTATCATATAGATGAACCACATTTTCACTATCCACTGGTCAGCTGAGGGACACTTAGGTTGCTTCTTTTTGTGAAAAGAGCAGCAACAAACATGGATGTACAAGTGTCTCTGCAATAGGATAAGTTCTTTGGGTATATGCCAAGGAGTGGTATAACTGGGTAAAATGGTAGGTTCATTTGAAGTCTTTTAAGAGTTCTCCGCACTGCTTTCCATAGGGGTTGAACAAGTTTGCAGCCCCACCAGCAGTGGATGAGTGTTCCCCTTTCCCCACATCCTCTCCAACATTTGGTATCATTTGTTCTTTTGATCTTAGCCAGGCTGACTGGGGTAAGGTGAAATCTTAAAGTAGTTTTAATTTGCATTTCCCTAACTACTAATGATGTTGAACACTTTTAAAGATGCTTCTTAGCCATCTTTATTCCTTTGAGAACTCTCTGTTCAGCTCCTTAGCCCATCTTTTAATTGGGTTACTTCATTTCCTGATATTTTTTTTGAGTTCATTATATATTTCAGATGTTAAACCTCTGTCAGATGTGTTGCTGGTGAAGATTTTCTCCCATTCTGTGTGTTTTCTCTTCACTTCCTTAGTTGCTTCTTTTGATTTACAGAAGTTTTTAGTTTAATGAGGCCCCATCTGTTGAGTCTTGACCTTATTTCCTCAGCAATTGATTTCTGGTTTAGAAAATCCTTTCCTACACCTATATCTTGTAGGTTATTGCCAGAGTTTTCTTAGTACCATTCTCTTGGTATATTTTTTTCCATCCTTTCACCTTAAGGTAGCGCCTGTCCTTGAAAGTGATATGAGTTTCTTGCAGACAACAAAAGATAGGTTTTGTTTCTTAATCCATTCAACTAGTCTGTGTCTTCTGACTGGGGAGTTCAGTCTATTGATATTTAAAGTTATTAATGAAGGATGTGTATTGATTCTTGTCGTTTTTATTTCTGTTCACATTTTTGGTGTAGCTGTGTATTTCCACAGTTATAACTTCATTAAGTTTCTTTCTATAACCCCTTGGGCATAGTTACTCCTATCTTGAGCTCTTTGTATTGCTTCCAGAACTCTCTGAAAGGCTGATTTTATAGACATGAGTTCTTTCAGCCTATTTACGTCATGGAAGATTTTTCTTTCCCCTTTGACTATAATAGACATTTTGTCTGGGTAAAGTAACCTGGGTTGGCATCTGTGGTCATTTAGAACTGGGAATACTTTGGTTCAGGCTCTTCTAGCTTTCATAGTCTGCACTGAAAAGTTAGCTGTAATTCTGATGGGTTTTCTTTTATATGTGACTTGTTTTTCTCTAGCAGCTTTCAATATTCCCTCTTTATTCTGTACATTTAATGTTTTTACTATGATGTGCTGTGAAGAGTTTGTTTTCTGGTCCTGTTTGGTGTTCTATATGCTTCTTGTATTTGTATGGGCATGTCTTTCTTTAATTTTGGAAAATTTCCTTCCACGATTCTGTTGAAGATCTGGTCCATGCCATTACTTTGAGATTCTTCTCCTTCTTATATGCCTATGATTCGTAACTTTGGTCTTTTTGTGGTGTCACACAATTCCTGCATTTTCCATTCTTGTGTTTTCTTAAATTTTTCATAATCTTTGCTTGAGTGGTCTAATTCATCCACATTGTCTTCCAGTCTTGATATTCTGTTTTCCATTTCATTCATCCTGTTGGTGAGGCTTTTGCCTGTCATTTCTAATTGGCTTACTGGGTGTTTCTTTTCCTTCTTGATTTCAGCCTCATTGTTCTTCAGTATTTCTAACTCCTTTCTGAATTCATTCAGAAGTTTATCCCTGTCTTCTTTCAGTTCTTTGATTTCTTTGTTTGTGTGTTCTTTAAATTCCCTGAATTCTTTTGAATTCCCATGTCCTGTGTTATCTCTAGGGGGTTCTCATTATACTCCTCTACAGAACTAATCTTTTGAATTCCGTGTCCTGTGTTATCTCTAGGGGGTTCTCATTATACTCCTCTACAGAACTGTTGTTACTTGATGGAGATGTATTTTTGGGTTTTTTCATGTTATTATTTTTTTTACTGTGACTTCGACATGTGGATTTCTTTTGTAGTTTCTGATTCTTGTATGAGACCCAAGCCTTCCTTTGTTGAGTTTAGGTCTGCTTCTTTTTGTAAACTTTGTGTGCCTTCGTGGATTACTTGTTGGGCATGAAAAGCTGGTTGGTCAGGACTGCAGGTTCTCTTTTTTGATTTTATTTTGGAGAGACCAAATTGATTTCATCTTCTTGCTCAGGAGTTCCCACAGAGGCCAAGTCTGATGAGGATCAGATGCTCTCAGGCTTCCTCCTAAGGACTGTATCCCTCCAGGAATGATGCTGTCCCCACGAATCTGGGGGGTGGGGGGGGCTGGGCCATAGGGTGCCAAAAGAAGAAATGGGTCAGTGCCTCTGCTAGCAGGAGAGATGGGGTGGGGGAGCTGGGAGGGTAAATGAGGCTGGGGAAGTCAAGGCACAGTGGGTGCTGCCAAATTACCCAGGAAAGCTGCTGGCCCCCAGATTTTCCATTTTTTTAATGTCAGCAATGAAGGTAGTAAGTGTGATGAATGTCAACAACAACATATAATTAGACACTCTCCTCCCATCTATGTGAACCTTGGCAAACTGAGGTTGTCAAACCTGGATTCATATGACAGCTCTTTCACTTACTAGCTGAGTAACTTAATCTCTAAGTTGCTGTTTCCTCATCTGTAAACAATAGTTTTTATAGGGATTAAATGAGGTGATGTAGAAAAGCTCAGGACTTCACAGGAACATGGTAAGCATTTAATAGATGGTAGAGATTATTCCCTGATTTATATTTGTACTCATCAGCATTCAAAACAAGAATACACAATGTGCACTTTAATTTTTAAAAGTCCCTCCAAAATTCTTTTGAAAACTTCTTGTAGAGTCGCTCATTAATTTTTCCATTAATAATGTCTGTGTGAATTCCACGATTAGTTTTATGCTAATCATGGAACATATACTAAGAGGAAAGATTCAGCACTACCTTTCATGAGTGAATAGCCTACAGATGGAAACTGGCACAAATACCGTTGTTTAACATGTGAAAATATAGGGATAACGAGGAAAGCTCATCAAGACTTATAAGATCAGTTGAGGAGTAGCAGTTGGGGAAGAGAAATAGCTATAGAGACAAGAATGATGCTTGAGCTACCAAGGATAAGATGGGTCAGCCAGGCAACTGAAATATAGTTTTCCAGGAATGCATTCTGCACAAAACTGGTTGTAACACTGAGTCTGCCTAGTGTGATGAGAACAGGTGGCAGTGCAACAGAAACTGAAAGCTCAGAGGCGATTGTCATGTTTCTTAAATGTCATATAAAATGGTCAAAGACTATCCTAAAGACGAATTTCAAATAGGGTAGGAGAAAGGAAGAAAACCTTACAAAAGAAATCCCTAGAAATTTTTCAAGGAATTGATTGAAATGAAGTTTAAAACAAATCCTAGATTCCACATAGACTCATGTGTTCTTATAAAGAAATTATCCTCAAATTCACTAGGCCCCAAATTAAAAATATACTCAGACTCTGACCACTTTTTCCCTCTACTTACCATCTTATCTAAGTAACCTCCTAAGTAGTCTCCCACTTCATAGCAGACCTACCACTAACCCCTAACAAATAATAGAGCCTACTAAAATAGACCTGATGGTTTGGTTTCTGTGCTCAGAACTCTTAAACACTTGTCTTATTCCAATGAAGCCCTAGATGACTATCTTCCTCATGTATCCCTACTCCCAATCTCTCCTTGTACTATCCTCCTCCCTTTTCCGCATCCCATAACCCCAAAATGCTCATCCAAGTCTAACTGAACTACCCTCCTTGCTGTTTTTCAAACCTACCAAATAGCACCGTGGCTCAGAGCCTCAGGACTTCTGTTTTCAATGCCTAGCTCACTTTTCTGGGGTCTTCATAGCTAGTTTACTAACCTCCTTCTTGTCTTCACTAAAAGGTCACCTTTTTGCTAGGTCTGTTCTACCCACTCCTCCTCACTTTTCAGTACTTCATACAAACTCATTTTCCCACTTCCCTGCTTCATCTTGGTTTACACATTTATCTTCATCATTGCTACCTCTCTTGCCCCCACCACTAGGGATGGGTTTATTCCATGGATGGGAAGTCTACCATATTTGGTTGTGGTGAGTGTCGGTTATCTGGGTTCTGGATGCCATTTTCTCACTGTAACATCATATAGCAATAGAGGTGAAAGATCCCATCTCCATGGAATCTCTTATATATTCAGGAGCACACTAATGACCTTCTAACAGCACTACCACCAAAAATCAACTCAGAGGTTAAAATTTCAAGACACGAATTTTGAGAGCACAGCAAGATTTAGCCCTTTGCAACTAGTATTCCTACCTGTTTATGTCCACAATATCCACAGCTCCTAAAACAATGACTAGAATATTGTAGGCTATCACCAAATCTCCTGAAATAAATGATTGATTAGTTGTGAAATTAGAAGGCCAGTTAAAAGGTATTTCAGTATCACAGATAATGTAATCACTGTCACAGTCAGAATTAAGATATACAAAGAATGAAGGGAATGGCTTAGGTAGTAGGAAAAAGAACTGATTACTGACTTCCTGTGTGAGAGACATGACAGAAAGGGACAAGGTGAATCAGCTGACTTCTGGGTGCTTAATGTAGGCAGTAACATATACCAGCATTAGAAATAGCATGTGTTGGGGGTAAAGGATGTATACTGTGGAAAAAGATGCCAAGTTCAACTGTGAACTGTTCATTTAGGTGGTTGTAAAGCATCCATAAGCTATTCAGTGAGCAATGATATGGAATTCAAAGAGACTTATAGGTTAAGGATGTGTCTTAAGAATACACTACTGGGTGCTTATTAAAACCATGACATGGGATGAGATCATTGAAGATCACATAACAGAAAAGGACTGTGGCCCAGTCTTTGTTAATCTCATATCTAAAATCTTAAATGAACACAAAATTGTCCAAAAGTCCAGTAAATACAATATAATGTGTATCTAAGTTTATAGTTACCCTTCCACTAATGTCTCCCATTCTTGAAGATAATGGGAATTCCTTATCAAATTGCTCTACAGTCACAAATATAAGGCACACCTATGTATCAATACAGAGGTTAATACTCATATATAAATATATTTATATATTTCAATATTAACATAATAAATATATAGCCTAATAAATATCTCTTAATAAAAATATATATTAATAAACATTAAGATATATTTTCAAATTAAAATTAAATCAGTTTTATTTGCATACTTACTATGCAATAAAATATATACATGCTATGTGTAAAAAAAAGTTCTAGACATTTCAAAAGCACTCAATAGATTTTTATTACCTTTGCTTTCCCAAGTGAGATCAAGAGACAAGAAAGTCAATACTTTCATTCCTCCGCAGTTTGTGGCAACTTAGGAAGGAAGTATACATAGGAAGTTCATGTTCTTTGACTGAAACCTACCTGGCTTCCATTTCCAGCTCTGTTATCATTGAAAAGAGTATTTACTTTCTCAGCCTCACTTTCCCTATATTCAGAATGGAATCTTTTTTAAAATAATTTATTGAGAAGTTCATACATGCATATAAGGTGCTTTGATCCTATCCACGCCCACTCCTTCCCCTCCAACTTTTCCCATATCTCCCCATCACTTTTTTCTGATAACTTTATGTACTCTTTCTTCTTTTTCTTTTTTTTTTTTTATGGGGCTTTTTGCTACTCTAACATAGAATCTTAATAGAGACTTCACTAGATTGTTGTGCCAATTAGCAATCAGCATGTGTAATGCCTGAACAAAGCCTTTCACAGAAAACTATAAAAAGAGAGGCTTCAACCTCAAGAAAGTTTTCCAAGTTATTAAAGAGGGAATCTGGGTAAACATTTTACAACTAAATATTTGTTTTTCTGTTTTAATGTAAGCACTGATCCAGGCTCTTAATTAAAAGCAAAATATTTTCTTGCACACGTTTCAACTGCATTATAAGTCTACATTCAAACAAATATTTGCGAACATATTTTCTGTAAGTTTATAAAGCTTACATTTGACTTGAATTACCATAAGCTTTGTAATCAGCAGCATGCAGAGACTCACCTGTGAGTTACAAAGCAGCTACTTCCTCAGCCATTTACAGGGTGGAACAATTAATTCTTCCGTAATTATTGCTTGTGAGATTAAGGAAATTTAGGCTCCCACCCTTTGTGTCTTGAGTCATATGTCTCAAGGTGATTTCAGTCTCTGAGTTCAAAATATTTTCAGTGAACTGAAGGCAAAATTGGCTCTAAAGTCATTCCCATGGAAGGTGAGCCTCATCCAAACCGAAGCACGTGCTGACTCCTTGTTTTTGAGTATGTGTTACTCTGTATCAGATTTCACCTCTGAAAATTCAATCAGCCCTCAGTTGTTCTGAGGACTAGTGCACTGGAGACTGCTTTAGCCTTTGGGTTTACCCTGGCCTTCAACTCTGTCGCCTACTACTCAGGAGCCACTACTATTTACTGAACTCATAGATCTCAGATACTACAGGCCACAGTAGCATCTCACTGGCCCAACAAACCCCAAAGGTAACAGACAAGCCCACTGAAGCTCAAAAGGTTAGCAAATATCAAAATACCGGTTTTCTTCCAAATGTTCCACTTGGAGAAAGCCAGTTTTCATCAATATTACCAAATAAGGAAATAAGACGAAGTAAAAAGAGACCATAAATGTAAAGCTATGTCATCTTTTTTCTTTATTACATTATCCTTGAGTCATTTCCTTCCTATTACATGTATTTAAATGCACTTTAATTAAATGATCATGATTGATCAGCTTTTAATATGTAATGCACATAGTCAATAAAATTGAAAGTTAGTAAATCTATGTCCACCTCCAACTATCTTCTAAAATGTTGTTGGTCTCAGTGCCACTGCACAAAATCTACTGAAAATTTACTGCAACAAGGCAAGAGATCTGCAATGGCAATTTATAGATCTGTGGATTAGACAGAACTAAACACCACCCAGCAACCCTGCCATGAAACTGAGAACCAATGACTGCCTTAGACCACAACCTCATCTCAGAATGTCCACAAAATAAATGGAAAAATGAAAGACTAGAATCTGACTAAATGTAACTGATTCCCAGTTTTGCTAAAGTTTTTAAATATGGAATATTCTAAGGAGCTACCATGCATAATAAATATTTATAAATTTCATAAATATTTACAAAACACCTAAGTATGCCAGGCCCTCTAGTACATCGTGAAAACTGTCTACTCTGAAGGAATTCATAGTTTAGTGGATATTTAACTAGAAATATTTAATTTTATTTATTATTTTTAATTTATGTATATGAGTGTTATGCCTGCATGTAAATAAATGCACCTGTGTTGTGCAATCAATGCCCAAGGAGGACAGAAGCTGGAACTGGAGTTATCGACAGTTGTTAGCTGCCATATTGGTGCTGGGATTCGAACCTGGGTCTTCTACAAGAATAGTCAATATTCTTAACTGCTGAGCCATCTCTCCAGCCCCAAACTAGAAATATTTTTATTTCATTTTATTTATTATTTTTATTTTTATGTGTATGCGTGTATTGCTTGCATGTAGGTAAGTGCACCCCTGTTGTGCAATGCCAGCAGAGGACAGAAAAGGCTGTCAGATTCCCTGGAACTGGAGTTATGGACAGTTGTTAGCTGCCATGTGGGCCCTGGGATCCGACCCCCGGTCTTCTTCAAGAACAACCAGTGTTCTTAACCACTGAGCCACCTCTCCAGCCCTAGAAATATCCTTATAAGACCTTACATAACAGCATTTCATCTTCAAATAGCCTTGCGGAATAGCTACTATTATTCCCATTTCTTCAAATAGAGTCGTAGATACGTGACATGACAAAGCAAGCAGGAGGCTCTGCTGGTAACCTCCCAGAGTGAGTGTCCATGACCATAGTGGCGAGAGGGAGACAGTGAATCGCATTTCTCTAAATGATACATCTATAATAATGGAGAAAGTGTATGAGTACAAAGTAGCTGGCCTACTCCTCAGCTGATGAAGTCACGGAGAAAATGTTAAGTCACAGGTGTCCTCTGGTGACAGAGCAGTTCTAATTCATTTCACGTGCTTGCTACTTTCCTTGCTCCAGCCTTTGGCCGCTGCCCACATCATCATGCGTAGCAACGTAGCATCTGAAGGGATCTACTATTCTAACTCTCCCTGGCTTCTTTCCGCTCCCTAACCATTTAATCTAGACATAGTCCCGCCTCAGCACACCCCTGATGATGGACCCCAGATAAGACAGGTTGCTGTAGTAGAATCAAGTTCAGGATCTTGGAAGGCATTGAAATTCCACAGAAGCTTTAGCTATTAATCTTGAAAGTACACCAATTGTGTGCTGAGTATGACATGGCACCGGCCTTTAAAGGAAGCAAAAGCAGGCTGATCTCTGTGTGCTTGGGGCCAGCCTGATTTATAGAGTGAGACCCTGTCTCAAAAGAAACAAACAAAAAGTGCATGCCAATTGGTAGAAAACGAGAAAGCAATTCCAATTCTAAAGTATAGGTCATATTTTCTTATTCGTCTACCAAATTACTTGAAAAAGTCACTAATTTTGTGCAGAAAGGAAAAAAAAAACAAAAAAACAGAAGTCTTGAAAGAAAAACCTTCAAGAACAGCCAGGCTCAGTTCAAGTTGATTTCTAGGGCTGTTTCTATGATCAGATTCATGTGCAAGCTGAGAGAGTCAAAAGACAGAGCCCTGAACACAGGAGTAATGGTGATGCGTCTCCTAAGTGAACTGAGTGACCTTCTTTCATTCCTGTTCTCAGGCCAAGACCAAGGCCATCAAATTCAAGGTTCTTCAGTCCGTTTCTAGTAGTTTTCATTGTCATTGCAGCAGTGGTGATCCTGGCGGTGACTGTAGGTCTACTTATCCACTTTTTAGCTTTTGGTAAGTATCGAATTATTACTTTTCAGATTAAATATTGAACTATACCTTCAAATTACAAATGTGGTCTTAGAGAAAACCAGTAATGAGGAATAATCATTTTTCAGCTGATCAAATGTAAAGATGGCAGCTAAACTGTGTTTTCTACAACATTTTACTCTCATTTACTCTTCAACATGTGTATATATCACAAAAAATAAATTAAACTGTTTAAATATTTTTGAAATTTCAAAATTATTCCATTATTTGAATTCTTTTTATTGATGAATGAACCATCACATTATAGATATCTCAATGATTTCTGAATGCATAAACTGAAAAGATCATTAAGATGTACTACTAATAAAAATTATAGTATTTCTGAACAATTTTAAGGACTCATAATGCTAATCTGACTTCCATTATCTTTAACAATTTTAACTTTATTAATCTTATGAAAAACCAGGAGAAAATAAGCATTAGTTATCTTTATATTATGTATAGACTTTTCTTTATTTTAAGGAAAATAATTTTAATTGTATACATTTTCATAATCTTGTAGAAAATAAAGGCTCAGCTACTTAGTAGCATAAGACTGATTTTGCCTTTCTTTCTTCTCCAGACAAAAAAACTCACTTTTACCACAGCAGCTTTCAAATCTTAAATGTTGAATATACTGAGGCTTTGAGTTCACCAGGCACACAGGAATACAGGAATTTGAGTGAAAGAATTGAGTCTATGGTATGTTGATATTTGTTTTGGTTCTATATTCCAGTGCAAAATGAATACACTAAGAAACCTAATATTTCTGTAATGTTTTTAATTGCTAGATAATCTACATACTTTCTTCCTCTGAGTGGCTAAAAAAACAATTTTTCTGCTTTCTCTGAGTTATTTTGCTAGTGTATTTGTTCTTATTCATATTATTTATGTCATAAGTGTAAAATTTCAGAAAAGCCATAGTAAATACATGTTTTATTTGATTAGGACTTCAAAGACTATTATTTGTGTGTGTTAAGTATTGAGGTTACCTTTTTTGTGCCTTTTACTCTGTCTTTTTTGTTCTTTCTGTATTCAAGTAAACACAGAAAGTAATAGGTGTTAAAGATATGTTCACCATGTAAGGAATAACATGATTTGGATATCACAGTGCTCTAATGAAGGCCTTATAGTTTGAATAGAATAATTCAAAGCAAGCTTTGCCTCTAGATTAAAGATGCCACTGGCTATCTGCCAGGTCCAGACGGGAGGGCTGGTTTCCAGTCCTGCAGTTAGAGTTGACCAGTCTCAAGTTGCTCACTTACCCTCTCCTTTTTAAAAGTCCTAAAAAAAAATTAATCCAAAACTTGTGAAACTTTAACATGTAGCAAAGTCATTTAGCAGTCTCATTGAAACACAGATTTTTGGGCCTTTGACTCGGATTTTACTCAATAAATATTGACCCCAAAATTCACATTTTTAACTTGCTCCACAGAGACACTAATGCTGTAGATTCACAGACCACATTTTGATAGACTAATCTTTAATGAACACTATTATTGCTGGGGAACTTGAATAATCAATTTGTTTTATACAACTTAGAAACAAATGTCATTGAAAGCCAAGTTATAGAAGTTTCAGTAGAAAAATGCAAAGCAAGCTTTGACTCTCACTTCAAGAGGTCCACTCTCTGCTTGTCAGGTCCTCCCAAGCAAATGCTGAACATTCATGTATTCATGTAACCATGCAATAGATTGGAGTTTCTTAAACTTTTTCCACTTGTGACCCCTTTTGCCTAAGAAATTTTTTATACAATCCTGGGTATATAAGTATGTAGAATAGGAACGCAAACATTTACTGACAATCATAAACTTAAATAAACAGGCAAAGTAATAAATTTTAAAAGATATGTTCACCATGTGAGGGAAAATAT
>NW_008355824.1:536682-541254 GCF_000622305.1 Nannospalax galili
TTTTCAGAGTTGACAAGACTACTTCACATAAGTAGTTTAAAAATGCACAAGTACATTTAGGGCCATTTAAAGTGATTAAAAATTCCTTCTTAATCCCAAGCCAAAATTCATTTGACTCTCTCTTTTAAATTAGATTCAAGTAAGCAATTCAAACATCAGTTTTTAAAATGAAATGTTCCAACACAATGCATGGCAAAGATATACTAATTCAATACTTACATGATGAGGAATGACACTAGGAAAATATTAAATGTCTTTGTTTTCTGGAGTTAAATCATTATGTTTCTGTAAGAGTAGAACACTTCATACAACCCCTAAAAATGCTGCTGTCCATAACACATGTTACTCTCAAATTTAAGCCAAAGTGTTTCAGGCAGCACTGTGTGATATGATGGCATGCCCAGGGCAAAATGTACGTGTGTTCAGAACCAAGGCTGCAAGGAAATCACATAATGCAAGGCAGGCTAATGCTGCCACAAGTACCTCAGATTCATTACCTATTTGATTCTGATTTAAGTGTTGGTGGTTCAACCTTTGATTGTTGCCAAATTTTTTGTGACATCTAACCCACATTCAGCTACAAGACTCCTCGTGGGGTCAAGATCCAATATGTTAAATGAAATCAGAATGAAGGACTGAATCAAAATGATGTGGGAAGAATATATGGGCAAGATAGTGAAATAGAGGAAATAGAGTTTACACTGAGGAATGTAATTGCATGTCAGAAGGGAGAACTACCTGCTCCTTCAATAAACAGTAAACATCAGTCCTGCCAAATGCTGTAAGCATACAAAAATGGAGCCAATATGGATCCTCTGCTTGTGAAAGATAGAATAGTCTAACAAGGATGATTTAGCAAGTGCACAGTGCAAGTTTCTTATAAAGATGGCTTTTGAGGTTGACCATCAGAATAAACACAGCAAACAATAGCCAAAACATGTAAGACATTTGCATTTTTTTAGACAAAAGGTCTTGAGATGGAGGCAACTTGATGGGGACAGGATCTGATACATTCATAATTCAGAAGTGTGTTCATTAATTATAAAGAGGAGAACTCTAACACAGAAAGGCCAGTCAGCAGTCTGTTGCAGTAAGCTAGAAAAGAGGCAAAGGGCTAAGAGCTCAAATCAGAGAATAGTTTAGGAAATCTGGCAGTGCACTTAAACTTCATCTTGAACACTCCCTCACTGACTGCTTTCCCCTACAATCTGTTCTTAGAAATACAATGTAGAATTTACTTATATCATTTGTTCTAGGAAATTGACTGTTAGGTGCTCAAACTTCAGAACATTTCTGAAGTTCTTAGAACTATCAGAGATCCAAACCTGCAGGAAGACAGTCTGAGAACAGTTACTCATAATGAAGTCCTCACAGTCACAGAAAAATGTCATGTATGGTTTCAGAGAGAACTCAACTAAATAACCAAACTAGCAGCATCAAGAGGATTCAGCTTCACTATGGGTATTAGGACTCAGCTATTTGTTAATATAGTAGATGCTGTAATGGGGGTCACTCAGTTCCAAACAAAACAGATAAGATACATTAAGTCAGTTCAACCTTAATGGAACATGTAAAATTACAAAAAGCTAACAGAAAAAAATGATCATGAGGAGAATATATTCAGCAATATGGAAAGACCTTTGCAAAATATTTAATGTCTTTAGAACATATGTATAAGTATATGCAAACATAGTATTAAATCTTGTTGTTCTTTTTATAATTAATTTATTTTATCGTATGTGTGTTTTGTCTATGTATATGTAAGTGCACCATGTGCAAGCAATGCCCATGGGGGCCAGAAGAGGGCATCAGATTCCCTGGAACTGAAATTATGGACGGTTGTGAGCCTCTGTGTGGGTTCTGGGAACAAAACCCAGGTCCTCTAAAAGAGCAGCCAGTGTTCTTAACCACCGAGTCATCTTTCCAGCCCCAATTTGTTATTCTTAAATTATTTTCAAAAAAATATTCTGAAAAATAAACCATGAAATATGTGTAAGCTTTCCTCATCAAAATGAAAGTTTTAGTGTTTTCATAAAAATTCCACATATGTAAAAGTTTCAAGACAGTCATAAGTGTAAATATGAGAAAAATACACAAAATCTCAATGGTGGTACATATCTACTACTACTACTTTGATATTCAAGACATTTTCCTGTACAAGCTGCATGCATCATCCATAGACAAGCACACATAACTTTCCTTAAGTGAAATCCAATACATGCTATTATCTTGTTTCTCAAAAATATATCCACATTTAATTTGAAATATTACTGGGTTCAAAAACACATCATTTAAAACACCCAAAACTATTATAGTATATAAGTATGCAATGTTTTATTTAAATGTTCCTCTATTAACAAGTGTTTAAATTCTTAAGTTATATTTTATTTTGCTTTTTGTTTGATTTGTTTTTATTTTGCCTTTTGTATTTTGTTCCATTTTTAGCTTGAGTAGGGGAGTTTTTGATGCAATCGATACATATTATTATCACCTTTATCACATGTTAAATTCCCCCTTTCCTTTTACATGTCCTCTATTCTCTTCCACAGATTTTCCTACATCATTACCAAATTATATTTAGAGTACTGTGGCTTGATAATAGAGTTAATATTTTTGTTATTTCTCTTTAATTTTATCCAATATATGATTTTCATAGTTAATGTATATATTTGTCCTTCTGTAGAAAAGTTAATGTCTACAACACTTAATATATCATGGGTAGAACCAGAATTCAAACCAAGGTAGCATGACTCCAAATATAAGACTCATACCATTTCCCAGTGGTCACTGTGCAACAGGTGTCTGTAAACCACAGTTAACTGTTTTCTTCAAAATATCCATAAAGACATTTCTATAAAGAAAACAAGGATATACTCTCTCCTACCAGCAGGCCTCTCTCTGGGGTAAGTCCATTGTACCCTCCATGCCTTGACCCCCACCCCCCAGCCTCATTCACCCTCCTATCTCCACCATCCTTCTCTCCTCTGAGTTTGGGCCCTTCCCCATTCCTTATCTTGGGGCCCCAGACACCCAGGGAACCAATAAGGCTTCCTGATCCTTTTCATCCAGCTTAGTGTCTTCTCTGGGCCCCAGGAGCACTGCTTCTGGGCCTGACCCCACCCTTACCTCCCTCTGCTTCTCTGGGCCTGCAGGACCTGCCACAGGCCTCTCCCTTACCCAAAGGCCTCTCTCTGGGGTAAGTCCATTGTGCCCTCCATGCCTTGACTCCCCCAGCCTCATTACCCTCCCATCTCTGCAGCCATTCTCTTCACCGAATTTGGGCCCTGTCCCATTCTTTGTCTTGGGGCCCCAGACACCTGGAGAACCCATACTGTTCCCTGATCCTTTTCATCAAGACCAACATAGTGCCTTCTCTGGGGCCCAGGAGCACTGCTTCTGGGCCTGGCCTCGCCCTCACCTCCCTCTGCTTCCCTGGGCCTGTACCACCCACCAGCCTCTTTCTGGGAAGCTGGGGCTGACCTTTCCTCTTCCTCACCCTTTGCATCCAGACCAACCCAGCTCCTCAGTGCAGTCGCCAGGAGGCCTTGGGGCTTCTTCCCACCTCATCTGCCTTTGCATTGCTAAGTGGTATGGCCAAGAGCTGCCCTAGACCAGCACCTTTCCTGGGCCAGGCTCCCAGGCTAGTCCAACTCCCAAATTCCTGAGGCCAAAATAGTTCCTGGAGGGATCCAGACCTTAGGAGAAAGCCTGAAAACATCTGACCCTCACCTGAATTGGGCCTCTGTGGGAACTCCTGAAGACAAAAGCAATCCGGCCCCTCCAATATAAAATCAAAAGGGAACGGAAAGCTTAGATGAACCAGCTTTTCATGCCCAAAAAGTAAACTACAAAGACACATAAAGTTCACAAAAAGAAGCAGACCTAAACTTGAAGGCCTGAGTCTCACACAAGAATCAGAAACTACAAAAGAAATTCACATGTCAAAATCACAGAGAAAAAATAACAGGAAAAACCAAAATAACATATCCCCACCAAATATCAATAGTACTCTAGAGGAGTACAATGAAAACCTCCTAGAGATAATGCAGGACAGAAACTCAAAAGAAAAATTGTAACATGATAAAAGAATTCAATGAATTTAAAGAACACACAAAAAAAGAACTGAAGGAAGACAGGGATAAACTTCTAAGTGAATTCAGAAAAGAGTTAGAAATATTGAAGAATACTCAGGCTGAAATAAAAAATGAAGTGAAACACTCCATAAGCCAATTAGAAACGACAGGAGAAAGCCTCACCAATAGGATGAACGAAATGGAAAACAGAGTATCAAGATTGGAAGATAAAGTGGATGAACTGGACCAACAAGCAAAGATTGGGAAAAATTTAGAGAAATCACAAGAATGGAATATGCAGGAACTGTGTGACACCATAAAAAGACAAAACTTATGAATCATAGGCATACAGGAAGGAGAAGAATCCCAAGATAACGGCATGGACCAGATCTTCAACAGAATCATGGAAGAATATTTGCCAAAATTAAAGAAAGACATGCCCATACAAATACAAGAAGCATATAGAACACCAAACAGACAGGACCATAAAAGCAACTTT
>NW_008355824.1:543593-544411 GCF_000622305.1 Nannospalax galili
CCTACAAAAGTCTGTAGCCTTTCTACAGAGAAAGAGCACATGGAACACTCCCATTCACAATAGCTGCAAAAAAAAATAAAAAATAAAATACCTCAAAATAAACCTGACCAAAAACATTAAAGAGCTCTACAATGAAAATTTTAACTCTTTAAAGAAAGAAATTGAAGAAGACATCATAAGATGGAAGGACCTCCCATGCTCATGGATTGGAAGAATTAATATTGTGAAAATGACCATCATACCAAGAGTCATATATAGATTCAATGCAATGCCAATCAAAATCCCCATGACATTTTTCACAGAATTGGAAAAAACTATCCTAAGATTCATATGGAAGCACAAAAGACCTCGGATAGCCAAAACAACCCTGAGCACTAAGAGCAATGCCAGGGGGATTAGTATACCGGATTTCAAGCTGTATTACAGAGCTATAGTCATAAACACAACATGACACTGGCACAAAAATAGACCCATAGACCCAAATTTGCTCACATTTGAAGAACCAAATATGAACAAATGCAATTTCAGCCACCTGATATTTGACAAAGGGGCCAAGAACATTCACTGGAGGGAAGACAGCATGTTCAGTAAATGGTGCTGGCAAAACTGGATCTCCACTTGTAGAAGGATGAAACTAAACCCATATATTTCACCCTTCACAAAAGTCAATTCCAAATGCCTCAAAGACCTCAATGTAAAGCCTGAAACTCTGAAACTATTAGAAGAAAGCATTGGGAAAAACCTATAACATATAGGCGAAGGAAAGGATTTTCTAAACTGGACATCAATTGCTCAGGAAACAAGGACAAGAATTAACA
>NW_008355824.1:544528-544731 GCF_000622305.1 Nannospalax galili
ATTTAATAACCAAAATTGATGATGAACTCAAAAAACAGAGAACCAAGACAAGAAGCAACCCAATTAAAAGATGGGCTAATGAGCTGAACAGAGAGTTCTCAAAAGAAGAAGTAAACACGGCTATGAAACATCTTAAAAGATGTTCAACATCGCCAATAATTAGGGAAATGCAAATTAAAACCACTTTAAGATTTCACCTTACC
>NW_008355824.1:546483-546661 GCF_000622305.1 Nannospalax galili
CTCTAGATAGGCTGACTAGATTCACCAGAAGGGCAAGTAGTGGGGAATGGCTGGGGGGTGCCGACAATACAGCAGAAAGTAGTAGGGATATCCAAGTATAAGGGCTCTAGTAGGGGGAGGGAGACTGTGGGAGGGTGCTACCTGGGAAGTGGGTATACAAATAAAGAAAAAAGAAAAA
>NW_008355824.1:546874-553777 GCF_000622305.1 Nannospalax galili
TATGGAGCACAATATTGTATAACTGTGTTAATTCAACTGTCAACCTAAAATTTACAGCCAATTTTGAAAGAGATACATCTTAGCTCTGGAAATTGTTATTGAATATGTCAATGCTGTTGTAATGAAATGCTTCTTCTAATTAAATGGCTATTAAATAAGTAATTTAAAAATATATGTAGTGCCATATGACAGAAGAATGCTTAGGGTCATTCCAGAAATTTTTTGGAATTTATTTACTGATATTTTATGAGTTAACACAATACAACCCAAATATATATTAATCTGATATGTGCTGAGGAATGGCAGCAGGACAGTATAAAAAGTCTTTGTTTTCCATAACTAAACCAATATGTTTCTAGAAGAACAGAAGACTGTACATTTCTATAATGCAATTTATAACACAGTAGTCTTGAGTCTGAGCCAAGGCATTTTAGGCAGACTTTGTTGGCCATGGGTGGTGTGATGGCATGCGCAGTGCAAAGTGTACATGTTGCATTTAGAACCAAGGTTACAGTGAAGTCATACAAAGCAGCACAGTCACTCACTGCCAGAAACACCTTGGATTCATTACACACTTAATTTTGAATTGATCTTTGTTTCATGCTCACAAATGTATTATTGCTGCCAAATTTTCATCCCCATTTTCAGTTACATAATCCCATATGGAGTCACAAACCTACAGTTTGAAAAGCTGAGCTTATACCAGAGACCTTTAGCTGAGGTTGCCTGATTGAGGTGCTGTAACATAAAGCTTTAGATAAACATCATTTTTCTCTTTTGTAAAGTTATGTATCCCATGAGTCTAGCGCTAAGGCTTGTATACAATTTGTCTTTAATAAACATTTGGTGCATTAACATTAATTCTTGAGAAAATAAAAAATTTAAAATTAAAAAAAAACAAAACAAGGATATGAGAAGACAGAAAATAAGTAAGTTGAAATTAATCTTATATCACTAATACCATCACTTCTTAGAGGGAAAATTCATTTCAAACATATCAATTTAATAAGTATTGACTATTCCTGACTACCAAAAATAGAACTTAGCACATATTAGGAATTCAAGCATTTAATAAAAGCATGAATAAATTATGCATTCTCTTTGTTCCTGAGCTAGACCTTGAAAATATATAGTAAAGACATGGTCCCTATCAAGGTGGATCTCATAACAGCCCCTGAACCGAATTGTGTGTTCTAGGGATAATCGACTTTGATGTGATAGAGGGAAGCGCTCCATACCTAAGTTTAATTAAGAGCTGTTGTATGAAACCACAAAAATCTCAATAAAAAACATTTTTAAACAAACTTTTCTTTAAGTAACAGAAAAGAAGGAAGAAACTCAGCTTTCTTACCATACAAAAAATGAATGAGATTGGCACCTTTGTTTGTTTCTGTCGGTTAAAATGCTGAGGGAGGGGAGGTGATAACATCATGGGAATGATTAAGCTTTGGCACAACTTTACCTGGTCCCTGAAGATTTCAATGATAGTTGCAGTAGGATTAAAATTTCACATTGGCCAGGTGTGGTAGAATATGCCTTTAGTCTCAGTACTTGGGAGGCAGAGGCAGGCAAATCTCTGTGAGTTTGAGGCCAGCCTGTGCTGCATAGTGAGTTCCAGAACAGATGGGACTATAGGGAGACCCTGTATCAAAAAAGCCAAAAATAAAATAAAATTATATTGTCTAAGTCTACAAGTACACTAAACCTTCCCAAATCAATACTGGTTCTGAGAGAAATTCCACAAAACAAATTTTAAAGCCTGCAATTTGAAGATAATCCTAATAACAAGCATAGTAATAAGTAAATGAACAGGAAGATGATATGAAAACAGGCACCTCTCCTGTTCCCAATATAGCAACACAACCAGGGAAAGCAATCCCAGTCATTTAAAATGGCTTTTAGAACAAAATGCATGCTACATAAATACACTCATATGGATAAACAATACCTGTCCCTGCAAGGTATAAGAGTAATTAACTAATCTGTTTTGAAATAAAGCTTATGCTATGGAGATAAATCTTCGACAATACATTTAGTAATGCATTCGTCATTGCATGAGTTGGTATTCTATTGTTTAGTTTTACTAAAAATGATGCAAAATACATTATCTATAAAAGTTTCAGGTGAGCCAGAGTGGTGGCGCATGCCTTTAGTCCCAGCACTCAGGAGGCAGCACCTCGGTCCTCCACAGGAACTGCATTCACATGCACATAGACCCACACAGACACAGACACATACACATAACTAATAATAATAAAAAGATATCTTAAAGATACAGGCATAAACATATAAAATATGAGGCAAAGGATTAACTATCACATTTGGTATATTTTGAACACATTTCTTAAAAGATAATATAAAGTACAACACCATTTATTTTGTTTGTAAGGATAACCAATTGACATTAGAAAACAGAATGACTTTTGATGAAGTTCAACAAAATCTTTGCATGATGGGTAAAACTGATTACTTAATTTCTTAATCAATGATAAACTTCATGAATTTGAAGCCACATGGAAACTCTTTCAGCATTTAAAATCCAGTATTGAAATAAAGCTTAGAATCAAACATTGGGACCATTTATCATAGATTATCAAATTATATATTCTATTGAGTAATTTGAGTAATATTTTAATTTTGAAAATACTATCATTTAAAAAATAGAAGTTGGGCCATGGTGAGTTGCCCTCATCAACCATGTACAGATATACTATTCTGGTATACTTTGGGGGGAAGGTTGACATAGGATCTGCTTGTAGTCCTATTTGACCTAGAACTCACTACGTAGACCAGGCTGCCCTTGGTCTCACAGAGATTTGCCTGCCTCTGCTTCCTGAGTGGTGGGATTAAAGGTGAGCAATACCATGCCCAGCTTTTGGTATACTTAAATGCATTTCTTTAAGAGATCTAGAAACTTAAGGAAAAAAGGTGATATATTTCATGGACATTTTCATAACAAACAGAAAATTTATCTCTGTTTGGTCAGCTGTCCTTCCCACTATTCTGCTGGTATATGCTATAGTAAACTACTCATTGGTTTTCTAATAATCATTTGAAAAGTTCTAAAAAGAGAGTTAAATGGCAACATTTCTACCTACTCTGTGAAATATGGAATACCATCAATGGGCCTCTTTTTTTAAACTTTTACAAAACCTTTATTGAGAATTTCATATATGTATATAAGATGTTTTGATCAAATCTATGCCCACTCCCTCCCCTCCAACATTCCCCTCTCTGAAGAGGTAACCCTAAAATCTTTTAAGGATTAGATGCAAGCTCCCAAATACTTTTGACATTTTTGGCCTTTAGAACAGAGTATGTTGCTAACAGGAACAGACCTCTTTTTTAATATATGTACATCCATATCAACCAACTTTTTTCTGCATATTGTTTTTTTAAGTCATCATTAAATTCCCTTCTAATGTCTTCCACATAATGTACATGCCTAAATTTAATTGCATCTTTAACATTGTAGATTTGCCAGCACAATGTCTAATTATAAATAAAATACACCAAATAAATTTATAAATTTTAGCAGATAACTCAACTTTATTTCAATTCCTTTTTAATCTATTTATGTCAAGTAAAATTAGTTAATCTTTTTTAAAGTACCTCCCATAGCATACAATAGTATTAGCATTTCCTTTGGGAGGTGCCGAGAATTGAACCTAGAGCTCAACCATTGGGCTATATCCCCAGCACTTAGTAAACATACTAAACCATGTCTTTTTACATAGATAACTGGAATATAGATCAACAAATGACAGAAATAGCTCATTTTAGACTGTACAATTTAGTAATTTTTACTTTTCGTCCTTATATTTACTGTATTTATTTTTTAAACAGTAACATGAAAGGCCAGGCATGGTGGCCCAGATCTTTAATCCCAACACTCGGTAGACAGAGGCAGGCAGATCTTTGTGAGTTCAAGGCCAGTCTGGTCTATATGAGTTCCAGGCCATCTAGGACTACAGGGAGACTCTGTCTCAAAAAGACCAAAAAGATATGAAAACATGAATTATTTTAATAAGGCCAGTAATTTCAATTTATTAAAAACATTTAACAAAATTTTTTTTCTACAATGCTTAGTCTGATATTAAGCATCTAATGTGAATTGATATCAAAAAGAAAAATACAGTATAACAGAAATTAGATAAACTTTATAGTCTAAAGAAATTCTGGTTTCAGGTCCTGACAAAATGTAATATACACCATGCTGCTTATTTCTCATTTCCACTCTCTCATGCCCACACCCACCTGGACACCATTTCATAGTATAAGTGAAAACAATCCACTATCTATTATGAAACCACAGTTTATCTGGCCCTGCATCACAGAGCTATGACACTCACAGAGGCACTCCTCGTTAACTGTGAAACTGAACTTTATATACCCAAATAACCATCCTTACTGGAGCTGAGCAATGATTCAGTAAAATAGCTAAGGTTGTTAGGTCAAGAAATTATCAACAAATGCTAAAAAATAGTCTGGTGCTTAGTCGTGAATCAGAAATGACAAGGAATAGATTGCCTTTTGCTTCTTTTTCTGTTTCACTTCAAATTTTCCATCACTCCGCTCATTCTAATCAGCTTTCATCTGATTTCATCCATTTAAAACATAGTTATTGGGTGCTACACACCATGAGCTGTGAGTGGATTTTCTTAATGTTGACTTGGCTCTTGCCATAACCACCTCATTAACAGCCATCAAGTCATATCATAAGGTCTCATGGCATAAAACATCTGATGTAGTTAGAATGATTTCTATTAAAGATACACCCTTTCCAGGATCTGCTTAGCAGGTGGGAAAATAGAAACCATGTTAAAAAAGGTTATGCAACCTGCCTAAATTGGTCCCATGCTGTCTGTGAGAAAACTGCCCTGACCTAGCTGAAAACTTAGATTTAATTTTTTAAAAATATTTTATATTTTACTTTATACTATGTATATGGGTGTATTGCCTGCATGTAGGTAAAAGCACTGTTGTCATGCAATGCCCATGGAGGTCAGAAGAGGGTGTCGAATCCCCTGGACCTGGAGTTACATTTGGTTGTTAGCCATCATGTGGGTGCTGGAAATCAAACACAGGTCCTCTGCAAGAGAAGCCAGTGCACTTAACCACTGAACCATCTCTCCAGCCCCGCAAAACTTAGATTTCTATGTCTCATTATCATAAACCCCATGTTGCAAAATTGGGGGAAAGGGAATAGAAGAAATACAGTTACAGAGAAGTTGTTCTCCCCCCTTTCTTTCTACAGATTACTAATGCATTCCGAGAATCAAATTTAAGAAGTCAGTTCATCAGAACACATGTTGTCAAACTGAGGTGAGTGAAATCATATCAAAAGTTATGTGCAAGGATCCAATATAGCACATTTGACTTTTGCTCACACCATGGTTAATAAATGAATATTTTACATCAGTAAAATACTCATGTAATTTACTGTAATAAGGTAAAAATAAAAATAGTAAGAAATGGGGCAGATTAAAAGACAATGTAAAATGTTATATGTATTTTTACTTCTAATGTAAATAACCATATCACTGCATTCTTAATGTGAGAAGGAAGAAAGCATACAGGGAAAGCTGGCAGACGGCACAGTAATAGGACCACAATATTATGCAAATACAATGGCTAGCATTTCACCAATGGTATGTAAACTGTATGTAAATGGTGCCTCCAGGAATTGCATAATATTCTGGACTTGAGTGTATTCATCCAAGGTCTGCACACCATGCCAAGTTCAGAAGTAGGTTTTTGTTTCATCTTCCTGGACTTCTATAACAAAAGAATGATGTACCAAAATTGATGGCATGTCTGTAGTGAAGTAATATTAGGAGTGGCAGCATGCAGGCTTTGCAACAATTCACCATTTCTGCCTTACTTAAATAGTGCCTGTTCACGATGTGATGAAACAGGCTCTTCCAACAAAAAGTCACCCTGAGTGACAGCCCCCAAATTTTCTGAAATGCCCATATTGTTTAAACTTTTAAATAATAAGTGAAAATCCTTTGGTAGGGAGAAAAAGTGTATGAATTCTTTCTCAAGTACTAACATCAGAAAAATAAGCAAGAGTTCGGTCAAATTGAGTTTTGATGTAGAATTAGAGGACTAAGAAGACACTTTCAAAACATGTTCCCATCAGTTCAATGCATATTTCTTTTAGCACTTTGTTGTGTCTGTACAAGCTAGTAATGCACAGTGTTTTAATAACCTTCAAATTTTGTAGGATTGAAAGTGCTATCTACATTTTATTCCTTTTGTACACTTCCCATTTGCCACTCAATCTATTGTGGTCTGTCTTCTGGCCACCCTCCAAAAATACAAACTTGAATATTTCAACAACAGCATCCAAATCACAAAATCCAAGAAAAACATGTTAGGCCTACTCATGGTCCTCTGAACACCATGTGGCACTGTTGGCTTGATCTTGAAGTATCATCCCTTGGTTCTTAAGACTCTACAAATCTGTCATCTTCCTGATACCTCTCTAGACTGTCTTTCTCTACTTCTCTGCTAGCTCTAGTTCCAATCCTCATGTTCCTCAGATGTTGCTGCACATGAGGGTGCACTGCAAGCCAAACACCTCAGCTCACATTAACTTGTGTCAGTGGCTTCACAGCCATCCATTTGCTGATTAGTTTTGAAGTGGTGCCTCTGTGTCAGTCCGTTTTCATGTCCAGATATAAATATCCATAGCCATAAATTAAAGACAATATTAATATAGACAGATCTGAAGCCTATTATCTCTCCCCCTATCAAGTATGTTATTCTGTTAACATAGCCTATCTCAGTCAGTGGCATTGCCGTCAACCACTACCACTGAGTTTCTCCTTGATCAATATTAAGTGCTTGTGTGTTTGGAGTAGTTATATCTTCGTCATGAATTATTTATTTTATCTA
>NW_008355824.1:554859-558235 GCF_000622305.1 Nannospalax galili
TAGGATTGAAAGTGCTATCTACATTTTATTCCTTTTGTACACTTCCCATTTGCCACTCAATCTATTGTGGTCTGTCTTCTGGCCACCCTCCAAAAATACAAACTTGAATATTTCAACAACAGCATCCAAATCACAAAATCCAAGAAAAACATGTTAGGCCTACTCATGGTCCTCTGAACACCATGTGGCACTGTTGGCTTGATCTTGAAGTATCATCCCTTGGTTCTTAAGACTCTACAAATCTGTCATCTTCCTGATACCTCTCTAGACTGTCTTTCTCTACTTCTCTGCTAGCTCTAGTTCCAATCCTCATGTTCCTCAGATGTTGCTGCACATGAGGGTGCACTGCAAGCCAAACACCTCAGCTCACATTAACTTGTGTCAGTGGCTTCACAGCCATCCATTTGCTGATTAGTTTTGAAGTGGTGCCTCTGGGTCAGCCCGTTTTCATGTCCAGATATAAATATCCATAGCCATAAATTAAAGACAATATTAATATAGACAGACTGAAGCCTATTATCTCTCCCCCTATCAAGTATGTTATTCTGTTAACATAGCCTATCTCAGTCAGTGGCATTGCCGTCAACCACTACCACTGAGTTTCTCCTTGATCAATATTAAGTGCTTGTGTGTTTGGAGTAGTTATATCTTCCTCTTGCCATCAACCACTACCACTGAGTTTCTCCTTGATCAATATTAAGTGCTTGTGTGTTTGGAGTAGTTATATCTTCCTCATGAATTATTTATTTTATCTAGATTTTTACTTGTCTTTGTACCTATCTAATCGGTGGCTTTTAAAAAATATTTTATTTATTATTTTTATTTTATGTGTATAAATGTTATGCCTGCATGAAGGTAAGTGAATCCATGTCGTGCAGTGCCCATGGAGGACAGAAGAGTCTGTCGTGTCCCCTGGAACTGGAATTACAGACAGTTGTTAGCTGCCATGAGGGTACTAGGATTCAAACCTGGGTCTTCTGCAAGAACAGTCAGTGTTCCTCTCTGCTGAGCCATCTCTCCAGCCCCTAATCGGTGGCTTTTCATCTTAAGCTCTCATGCCTGACATTAAAATGACTATGTTGACTTTTTGTGGTTATTACTTATTTAGTATACCTTTACCGACTTATTTTCAAAATATGTATGTTATTACAGATTTAATGTTTCTCCTACAAGCAGAGAACTATACTGACATTATTATGTTGGATTTTTATTTTTGAGAATTAGTGGTACTCATATGTACATGTGTTTAGGACTGACCACCTAGAATTAAAAAACTGATTCTCTGTCCCTCAGCATCCATCCTGTAGCTTTCCATCTAGAGGTGGGACCCTGGGAAATATCCTGCATCTACATTGGCATATTAGCATTTTTGTGCATTCTAACCAACTTTGGCCTTATCTGGCATATTTAGTTAATTTGCATTTATTGTGACACCATCTACCTTTTGGGTTATTTCTCCCATACTATTTAGTATTCTTTATTCTCATTTACAGTTCTTTTACCTGCTGCCTTGTCTTCTTCTGATGACTAAGTTTTCTTCATTTTGTGTTTTTCTTTCACGAGTTTAGAAGTTTTCCATTTTATTTCCCTTATTTTCATGGTTATCAATAAAATTCGAATGTGGAAAATGGCTTGATATCCTACCTTTCTTCCAAATGAAAGAACTTGAGTTATTATTCGTATTACTATCAATGATGCTCTAGCTCCACCTAATTTCTTTTTGCACATGAGTGTGTTGTGTGTATATGTATATTCATATATGTGTGTGCATATGTGTGTGAATGTAGGTATACGTGTGTGTGTAGGTGTGTGTGTGGAAGCCCAAAATTGGTGTTGGATGTCTTCCTTGGTATTCTCTACCTCATGTTTTGAGGGTCTCTTCCTGAACTTGGAGCCGTCCATTTAAGCTACTTTGACTAGTCAACTTACTCTGGGAATTCCCTGGCTCTGCCTCCTATGTGCTGGCATTACAGGTAGGTCACCACAGCCACCTGACTTTGAATTGAGTTCTGAGCATCCAAACTTTGGTCCTCAAGCTTATGCAAAAATTTATTCACTGATCCGTCTCTCTAACACATCCACCTTTTTTTAAATGCTACCAAATTAGTCATTACAATTATTATCTCACTTGTCAAAGCCCTCATATATGACTTGGTAATTTCTTTGTTTCATATTTCTTCTTATACTTCAAATTCCTTCTCTGGATTCAATTTTCTTCGTATAGAAGTATTTCCTTTATAACGTCTTTCACAAGAGTAATTAGTAATAAAATTGCTTTGTTTTGTTTTGATATAAAAATATGACCTTATTCTAACCTCATTCTCAAATAGTAGTTTAGTGTGGATATAAAATTCTAAGATAATTGCTCTTCTCTTTCAGCACTTAGATTTTATTCCACACTGTCTCCATTCACTGTTAACCCTCTCAGTCAACACATTCTTTGGTAGCTAATCTTTTCTCTATTGTTAACACAATTTCTTCATCTTTGAGCTTAAGTTTTATTGAAATGTATTTGAATTTCTATTTTCTTTTACTTAGGATGCTTCAGACTCATTGTAATCTGAAATTTCACATATGTATGAATTCAGGATAATTCTTATTACCTCTTCTAATATTACAGTTGTTTAGTTTTGTCTGAAGTCTTCTTTAATATTAGTTTAAGTATACAACTGAGTTTACTTGTGTCTCATGTTAATTTCTTTATCTATTGTTCAACTGCAGTTTTTTCATATCAATTTTTTGTTTGTTTGTTTGTTTGATTTTGTCTTTTTTGGTACAGGGTCTCCCTGTAGCCCAAGCTGTCCTGGAACTCACTGTGTAGACCAGGCTGGCCTCAAACTCACAGAGATCCGCCTGCCTCCTAAGTGCTGGGACTACAGGCATGTGCCACCATGCCCAGCTCCTATCAATCTTTTAATTAATTAATTTCTCCTTGGCTTAGACTTCTATTGTGTGTACACAGTTTGTTACATTTTCACTTCAATCAGGATTTTTTTCTATCGGCAAAGCTTTACCACTGGTGTTTTTCATAGTTTGTTCTTCCTTTTTATTTGGTTGGAACAAGGTCTAAATTTCAGCCCAGGTTGGCCTTGGACTCATTTACTGTATCCTGTATATTCTTCCTAAAAGCTTTACTCATATTTATCCATATTATCATTATGGCAACCCATTTAAAATGTGGGGACACGTCAATACAGAGTATTAAGAATTAATGGCTTCTGATGGAGAAAGAATCAGTCTCCTCCAGGGATAAGCTCCTTTATAACTTCTTTCACAAGAGTCAATATCCAATAAGATATCCAATATCAAGCAAGAGGTAAGCCCTAAACACATGTACATAATGTATCACAGTGGACTCAACAGATTATATATATAT
>NW_008355824.1:558341-613609 GCF_000622305.1 Nannospalax galili
TATATATACTCAACGAAGAGGTCATAAAATTGAGAGTGAGTGGGGGGACATGGGAAGAGTTGGAGGGGAGAGAGGGATGAGTGAAAATGATGTAAATGCAGTATTCATATATGAAAACAAAAAGAAAGAAAAAGAAAAAATTCATTTACCAAATATCACATGCTGATGGCAACATTCTGACTTCAAAGCCAGATATATTGTTCAGTATTCCAGGGTAGTATGCATTAAAATCAAATTTTGGAGACCGCAATGTGATATGTTATTACATATGTAAACAAGTTATGCAGTTCTGTGGGTCTATTCCTCAAATTAATTATTTTTAAATTAATCAAGAAAAGTATACAGATAGGATTGAATTATCAAAAGTATCTGGTTCTTAAAAATATCTTTGTGATTAACAGGCAGGAAGGCCGTGGTGTGGTTGCAGATGTCGTCATGAAATTTCGATCTAGTAGACGTAACAATGGAAGATCAATAAAAAACAGAATTCAATCCATTTTACAACAAATGCTGAACAATCCTGGAAATTTGGAAATAACTCCTTCAAAGGAGATAACAAGCAAGTACCATTTTTCACAGCATCTTACTTTGATAAATTTGCCAATTAAAACTCATATATCAATTAAATGAGAGGCTGACCTCATTCTTTGGGATTGAACTATCAAAACAATGTATTAAAAAAGCTAAATATAATATACAGCCTTCTAACATAAAAATTCTAGGATTTTCTTTTTTAACTTTTATTAATTGTATTTATTCTAAAAGATACTGTTTTCTTCTTAAATAAAATAATTTCACATGGGGAAAGATATATTTCATGGTGTTCATATGAAGGCAATATTTTTTTATTTTTTATATTTTTATTATTTTTATTTTATGTGTATGAATATATTGCCTGCATGTATGCAAGTGTAACATGTCTTTTTCTATTCCATTTTGAGTACTGTACATAATAAACCAAATAGAAAAAGAAAACATAGCATGAATTAAAATTCATTTCCCTTTTTTTCTTTTTAAAAAATTTTTCTTTTTATTGAATTTTTGTGATTTTATAGAACATAACTTGGTGGTATTTAGCTCCCTTCCCCTACCCACACCTCCTCTTATTACCCATGGCCAATTTAATGTGCTGTAATATATGTATATAATATTATTATATAATGGGCATATACATATATGGACTACAGAGACTAATTTGCATCCCCAAATGATCTTCACTCTGGGTCCATTCATTGGAGCCTGGTTTACCTACCAAGAGACCCATACTTGAAAAAAGACTAACTCTGACCCTTCCAGAAGCCATCTGTTGCCACAATTTCCTTAGGTTGTGTTGGCATTTCTTACCCATGTCCTCATGTCTATGCTGGGATTTTTTTCTGGTTTGAGCTTGCATGGGTCTTGTACATGCTGCACTATTGCTTTGAGTTCATTATGAGTAACTGATCATTTGTCTGGAAAAAAATCTTTCTGCCCCCTCTCCCACAATGATTCTTGAGTTTGATATAGGTGTCCTATTCAGAGATAAGCACTCAGCAGCCTCTTGTCTTTTCCATGTTGTTCAGTTATGGGTTTCTATGTTAATCACCATCTGTTAAGGAAATTTCTCTGGTGAGAGTTGAAAGATTCATTAATCTGTGGGAAAAACAGTGTCATAAGCCAGGCGTGGTGGCACACACCTGTAGTCCCAGCACTTGGGAGGCAGACGCAGGCAGATCTCTGTGAGTTCAAGGCCAGCCTGGTCTATATAGTGAGTTCCAGGACAGCTGGGCTACAGGGAGACCCTGCTTCAAAAAGACAAAAAAAAAGTCATTTTAATACAACTATTTAGTGTAAAAATATCATGTCCCTCTGTCCCATGACTTGTCTAGTCTCAGGTTGCTAAGCCTGATATCGATGTCAGGTATGGGTTCCATTCTAGGATGCAGACCTTAAATCTATCAAAGAGTACTTGGTTATATCCATATATTTGTGCCACTATTGCACCAGTGAGTATATCTTGACAGGACAGTTGTTATTGTAATTCACAGTGTTCACAGCTGGGTAAAGCTGATGATTATTTTTTTCCTTCTGATAACAAGCATAGCACCTCTCAGAACTATGAACACTAATCAGTAGAAATGAGGCTCTCAAGTCATCACCAGCTTTATTTGTTTGTTCTGTAGCTTATGTATGCAGTATCCTCAACAATGGCATCTTACCGTGCAGTTCTGTTCGGTAACCAAGAGCAGGGGCAATGGCCAGTATTGTTTCAGGGTCTCTGGGACCCCCTGGTCAACCGCTTCTAGAAAGGGAATCCATTCCTTGCATTGGGGGTTCTTTTTTCATTATCCTATGATATCTGGAAAGGGCAATGTCCCTGATTATAGAATAGCTCATTTTAATCTTTTTATGATGTATATGTATATGCTTTAAGAAGCGTCTATAATGGTAGGTTTTCATATGGCTTTTTCTAAAGACCTTACAAATGTAGGATGTTACTGTCAAATTACCAGTTTGTAGGGAGGCTATAAGGAGAGTTAATAGATGTTCAGGTTTAAAGAACAATTTAACGAGCTATCTGAAAGGTACCGTTTTCCTTTATAAAAATTATCAAAATTGAAATCTAAGAATTATTTGTGTGATATTTGTGATTTTTAAATTTTTATTGAATTTTTGTGTGTTTCATACAGAAACCATTTTTATACCCCCTTCCCCTTTAGCACTCTCCCATAGCCCTCCCCCCCCAAATGGAGTTCATATAGTCTATCATTTGTGTTAAGGCCTATCATGTAAACTTAGTGTTCCTAGAAGTCTCTTAGTGCAAGTTCATCCAGTAGGATCTAGCCAGCCTGTTTAGAGTCCCTCTGTTAAGAAGATCAGCTCTTCCTCACCCAGCAGTAATCAGCCACTAATAATTCTTTGAATAAGATTGGGGCCTGATGTTCACTTTCACAATTCTGTGCTGTGTTTTTGTCTGCTTAAGTTTCCACGGGTCTTGTACATGCTGACACCATTGCTGTAGGTTTGTATGAGAAGAGTACCAGACACCTGTAGGACTATTTCTGTATGGTCATGCGCCTCCTCCCTGGCTCTTAAAATCTTTCTGCCTCCTCTTCTCCAATAGTTCCTGAGCCCTGGGTGGTGGATTTTAATATAGAAGTCCCATCCAAGGACCCACACTCTGCAGACTCTTATTCTCTGTGTTTTGACCATTTCTGGCCTTTTGCATTTCTGGCCCTCTGTTGCCTGAGGGAGCTTCATTGATGAGAGTTGAAAGATGCATTAGTGTTCTCTTCATTCCTTGTTCTATGATCTGTGAACCTTAGGTATAGAGGTTACATCCTAAATGTGCCTGTAATTTTGTGTTTACACAATTATGCCTTAATTTAGTTTCTTTCTATTGCCCCTGGAGTATAGCTGTTTCTTTCTCCATTCTTTGTATTGCTCAAAGTAGTCTTTGAAGGGCTAGTTTTGTGGACATGTATTCTTTCCACCTATTTATGTCATGGAAGATTTTTCTTTCCCCTTCACCTATAATAGATATTTTTGCTGGGTAAATAATTCTGGGTAAAGAATTCTGGGGTGGCTTCTATGGTTATTTAGAACTTGGAATACTTTGGTCTAGGCTCTACTGGCTTTCTTAGTTTGCATTGATAAGTCAGCTGTAATTCTGATGGTTTTCCTTTATATGTGAATTGTTGCTTTTCTTCTGCAGCTTTCAGTATTTTCTTGTTCTGTACATTTAGTGTTTTTACTATGATGTGCCATGGGGATTTTTTTCTGGTCCTGTCTATTTGGTGTTCTATGTGCTTATTATATTTGTATGGGGATGTCTTTCCTTAATTTTGGGAAATTATCTTCTACAATCCTGTCTAAGATCTAGCCAATACCAGTAGCCTGAAATTCTTCTCCTTTCTCTATGCCTATGATGCATAGATTTTGTCTTTTCATGATGTCCTGAATATTCCATTCCTGAGCTTTTAAAATTTTTTCATAATCTTTGCTTGAGTGATCCATTTTTTCAACTTATCATCCAGTGTTGGTATTTTGTTTTCCATTTCATTCATTCTATTGGTGAGGCTTTTTCTTGTTGCTTCAAATTGGCTTATTGAGTTTTTCACTTCCTTCCTCATTTCTATCTGAGTTTTCATCAATATTTCTATCTCTTTTGTGAATTCTGTTATATTTAAGAGAGCAAAAAAAAGGGAAGGCTTTTAAAGTTTAGAAATAAGAGTCAGAGCCAGACCTGCCACAGACAAGGAATGTGTTCCTATATTCAAAGAACATAGCAAAGGACTGTTAAACCCTTTCACAGAATGATGGTGTCTGCCTCAAAAGGGAGAGCAGTTTGGACTTACATATAAGCTCTGCTGCACAGAGTTGCAAGAGTTAACTCCATGCCAGGGTCTGGTGACCTTGAGGGTCTCTCTCCCAAGATTATTTTCTTGGGCAGGTAAGCTGGCTTAGGGCACTAAAGAAGACAGGCTGGCTCCATAAACAGTCTCCCTCAGTACAAGGAGCAACCATTTGATAAGGCTTCAGCAAGGCCAGCCTGCCAATTTGTGGCCAGTTTGCCACTTTAAGGGATTTATGGTTATATTGCTTTCCTAATTAGAGTCATGGCTCTTCATACATTCTATCAAATTCAGTCAGAAGTTTATCCCTATTGATTTGTTTGTGTGTTCCTTAAATTTGTTGAATTTCTTGATCATGTTTATGGTTGTTCTTTTTAATTCTGTGTTCTGGTTATCTCTAGGGGGTTCTCTTTGTAGAACTCCTCTATAGGACTAGTGGAGTTTGGTAGGAACATACTGTTTTGATTTTCCATATTATTGTTTTTCCATTGTGATTTTGGCATGTGGATTTCTTTTGTTGTTTATGATTCTAATGTAAAACTCAAGCCTTCCTCTGTTGAGTTGAAGTCTGCTTCTGTTTATATTATTGGTATGCCTTGGTTGTCTTATTGGGTATGTAAAGCTGGTTGGTCTAAGTTTCAGGTTCTCCCAAAGTTTATATTGGTGGGAACTGATGGCTTCAGATCACTTACTCAGGAGCTCCCACAGAGACCCAAGTCAGGCTCTAGTCAGGTACATTCAGGCTTCCTTCTAACATCTGGACCCCTATTAGCAGACACAGGAAAATTTGAGATGTTCACTAAGAGGAGGCCTGATTTATGCACTCTCAGACAGTCTGCTAAGGTCTCAGCCCGTACTGAAGAGCAGAGAAGTCTAGCCCTGGCAAAGTTGGAGGGGCCTTGTGTGGTCCCAATGCAGGGGGTTTCACAGGGTGCAGTTTGGGGAAGCTCACTGCCACACAAGGCTGGGTCCAGGCACTCTCTGGTACTCTGCTAAGGTCTCAGCCCCTACCTTACTGTAGGGCAGAGAAGTCTAGCCCTCATGTTTGTGATCTTTGACTTCATCCTACACCACTTCCTAAAGGCAAGAACAACTCTGCCTTGTTACTTTACTTTCCTTCTATTACCCAGAATCTGATACCTAACAGATATTAAATACATATTACATGATTGAAAAAAATAAATTACTTAATAAAGGACATCCCTCTAGCTCTGCCTGCACAGTTAGCTTAAGAAGCCAGCCTTCCTCATGATGAGTTCAAGATCAAAAGGATGTTCATGACTCCAAACCTGGCCTATGATTTACTTACTACAACAGCACTCATTGTTAAAGTATTAGCTAGTTTGACTCTTGCTAAATAATCACTGTATTAGACTCACAAAGATCTGCCTTTAAAGTTCTCTAAATGCCTCCATTTCACTTCCTTAAACTCCCTTTTTTCAAAGCAATTAAAGAATAAAGCACTGCAAAACACCACTCCAACTCCATGGTCTCACTGTATCTTGAATGTGATTACTCATACATACAGTTTAAGCACCCAAACCTTACCTCTCCTCCTACATATTATGTAAGGAATAATTCCAAAAAGCTTCTCGTGTTTTTTGGGTTTTGTTCAACATTGTGCTAGATACTTTGTGCAGTTCAATAGCAGGTTCTACCACCCAGCTCATAATCCAGCTGAAGCAAAAAACATCCCAAATGCAAGATAACAGATTCTAGCATGCACAAGTCCCTGGACTATCCCACCCTAGCTCTGAAAAGAAAAATGAGAGAGGATACATCATTTAAGCACTCAGTGTGAAGTACCGTGGCCACTGCTACAATCCAGGAAAGGAAGAGGGTAGAGGATGAATAGAGTTGGAAGTATAAGATATGGAAAGACATTTGCCTGAGTAGGAGAGATGGGGAAAAGCAAATACTTTGTAACAAACATGATACTTTGACAGAACTATGCAACTGCTTGAATAACAGATTTGGACTGGACATGGTGGTGCATGCCTTTCATCCCAGCACTCAGGAGGCAGAGGCCAATGGATCTCTCTGAGGTCAAGGCCAGCCTGATCTACATAGAAAGTCTCAGGCTAGCTGTGGCTACAGGAAGATCCTGTCTCAAAAAGACCAAAATAAATAACAGATATGAGGTTTTGCCATCATCCTCAGCATTGTCATCAAAGCATCACAGCATCTTTGGGGCCTTCACTCCTCTTCACAACCATATCCCACAGAGCTCTTACTACTCCATGTCTAAAGGAGAGACAAATGCTGAGGGTCAAAGGGTCAGTAGGCACAGTTAAATTCAAATGCTAAGCTTTACTGTTCAAAGAATAAAAACCAATGATCAGCTTCTTCTTTATTTTTTTTTCCTCCTGTGTTCAACAGGATAGCATTTCTCTACTGATGCTTACAAAAGCAAGTGTAACACACAGTAGCTCCTAGCTGGAAATAACTTCACATAAACAGGTTTTAGAGTGCATGGAATGTGTCTCAAGAAGTTTAGCTTTTTAATAAAAATAAGTCTTAAAAGCAGGAAGGCTGAGAGATTGTTCAGTGATTAAGAGTACATAGTGTGATGGCTCATAACCACCTGTAATTCCAGCTCTAGGGGGATCCAGGACCTATGACCCCCCACATGCCCACACACAGATACACAAAGTACAAGTAATTAAAACTAGTAAAAAATAGGGCTGGAGAGATAGCTCAACAGTTAAGAGTACTGACTGTTCTTGCAAAAGACCCAGGTTCGGACCCCAGGACTCACAAGGCGAGTAACACTATCTGTAACTCCAGTTCCAGGGGCTCCAGCACCCTCTTATGTCCTCTGTGGGCACTGCATAACATGAGTGCATTTACATACATGCAGACATAACACTCATAGATATAAAATAAAAATAAATAAATAATTTTTAAAAATATTAAAAATCAATCCTTTTTTAAAATTAGTGCTTTATCTTATAGAAAATAAGACTGAATTCTCGCTAAAAAGTTTCAGTTATGAGAGGATACAATCTGACTTGGTTTCAGAAAAGATCATTCCTGTAAAGCAAGATGAATGAACTGAAAAAGTACAAAAGTGACAAGGGAATCGGTTTGGAGGTAACGTCAAACAATAAAAGCATGGAGTAACAATGAGGCTAGTTCAAAGGGTTAGAAGTTACACAACCTGAAGACACTAAGGTGAGAGAATGATTAAAGGAAAATTGAGACAATTTCTAGCTGCCCAGCGATATGGTGTCAATTACTAAATGAGGAAATATAGCCTAAGTAGCAAATCATAGATATTGATCACACTGAGTTTGAGATGACTATTAAACATGCATAGAAAACTGTCCCAAACACAAACCTTAAAGTGGAGAAGACCAATTGTCACTATCCAATGCTGACACAGTTTTCTTTCCCTGTACTCCCAGCACCTCTGCTTGTAACATATGCACTAGTCCTGTTGATCACTGTAAAACACACACCTTAACATTTCTGAGCATTGTGACCATGGTACCTCCATTTAGAATGCTTTTTCCCCTCTTGTCTGCCTAAAATATTCCTTTGGACTGCAAAGCCACATACAATTACCATTTCCTTCATGATGACTTCTGTGACTCTCCTGGTAATAGTGTTACCCTTTTCTCCTCTCTGCTCTGCATTTGAATTTATTTGAATGATTTCCTGATTGATATCTGTCTGTAAGTGATGTGTTGGCTGAGCCTCTGTATTTTGTTAGCTATTGGAGGTGTAGCACATAGAATACTATCAGCAAACTCACATACACATACACCTATGTAGATTTATAGGCATAGTTGAAAAAATGACAGATCATCTTCTTTACAACAATTTTCACATTGCATCCTAATGACTTCTTAATGCCTCTCTTTTCCAACAAAAATGAGTGCCTTGAGAGCAGAGAAATCTTTTAGGCATTTCATGAAAAATATAAGCACAAACTTTTGCGTTCACAACAACAAACTGGGGAGAGGTTATAAAGAGAGGTTTCTGGGGCACATGACTCAGAGGTTTTTTCCACAGACTTGAGGCGGAGCCCAGGAACCTGCATTTCAGCAAACCCTCCCAGTGACTATGATGCTAGCCGTATTGCACATTAAGAAATCAAGGTGAAATGACTTTCTGCTCGCATTTCGTTGATCTTATTTTCACTCTTTCTTTCTTAATGCTAGCACTCACTGGCCAGGATACAGAAAATTTTTTCACTCAAGGTAAGTGTTTCAATCATTTTATAAATATTGCTTGTCAAAATACCAGGATATCAAGTGTGAGTCTTTTGTGTTCTTTTCAACACCATATCTTTGAAGTCAGTGCCTTTATTCTAAGCTTATTCTGGGTTCTCATTGACAGAAGACACTTCTTTTCCCACTGGCACATGGAGAATGTTGAAGCTATTTCTCTTCCTTCTAGAAAAGGAAATGGAGGCTCAGTGGCATACAACTCATTCATCACTGGCCTCATGGAAATTTTCTTGACAGTTTTAAGAAGATTTTGCTGTCTTGATTCTGTATAGCATTTCTATAGACTTATAAATTATGCCTCATGAAATTTATGTATCTTTTTCTAACCACCAGAAGAGTTTGCTTTATTGTGGATTCAGGTTAATCATAAGGTAGCAAATTATGAACAGTCTTGTCAGTTTGGGGTCTATAACCCAAAGAGAAAGCTGTGTTCTAATGTCACCAATATTTAAGCTCAGATTAGGATGGCAGACATATAATCCCTAGAAACATGAAATTTACCTCTCACATCAATCCAATGTAGTCAGAAATTAGTTCCATGTACCTGAACTGCTGACCTATTTTTGATACTTAAGTGATTTTGCAAGGTGATATTACCCTTACCAGATGTCTTTCAATTACATTCTACATTTAATTCATAATTATTTTGAACAAAACTGTACTCAAATCATTCATTAGGGATTTTATTTAGAGTAGGCAACAAAGGAACCTATGTTCCATGTATATTCTTTTATTAAAGTTTTTACTGAATTTTTGTGAATTTTGTACAATATATTTTGATCATATGTAAACCCCCCATCTGCACCTAACTTTATTGCCCCCACTGCCTGATTTCAAGTACTACTCCATTTTATATATGTACACACACATATATATGTATATATACATACATACTTTTTAAAAGTCATATTGTGTCAAATTTGTGTCCCCAAGTGCCCTGCAGTGTGAGTCCATTCACTGAAGCCTGGTTAACCTACTCAGAATCACATCCTTAATATATTCTTATGGAATATAAGAATATATATGAGGTGGTTGCCAAGACAGCAATAGAAATTTCTGTTGGTGATATGTCCATGGGTTTCTTAAGACATTTTTAAAAGTCCATATACTAATTTTGTTTATTATATTGTGTGTGTGTGTGTGTGTGTGTGTGTGTGTGTGTGTGCGTGCACTAGTACATGCGCATGGAAGGGAGTCAGTTCTCTCCTTCCACCAGGATCAAATTCAAGTTTTGGACACTTGGCGGCAGGCACTTTACCTGCTGAGCCATCTCCCTGGCCATAAATCTGTATTCTAGGAATATAAACCTTCTGTGACAGTCAGTGGCCCTACAGCACTTCCTTTCAAAGGTGCATACTTTGCATAGAGTCAAGCTAAGAAGATTAGAACCTCCGTGATGGACTACCAAACCACTCAGGAGGCTTCTAGAAGACAGTTTTCATTCAACTTCAATATATGTTTAACCTGCTTCAAACAGCTTCGATTTGTTCCCCATGTTAGTCTGAACATAATTCCAACAAACTTCCAGAAGTAACCATTTTGCAGGGCCACAGTTCATATCATTGTGCATCTACTGAGAAAAAGGAAACCTCCTGGAGTTTATGGTCTGAGCCAGCACATCCAGCACTGACTGAAGTTGGTCCACACTCTTGAACGATCTTAGACCACTCTGAACCAGCTTCAGAATTTGATGTGCTGGTGCCAATCAGCTTCAAAAATATGCTCTACAATACAGTCTATATGCACACCTATACTCTAAAAAATATAGCATATTGAGCCAGGTGTACTGGTACATACCCATAGCACTAGCACTTGGGAGGTGGAGGCAGGACAATCAGGAGTTCAAGGACATCCCCATCTATATAGTAAGTTTGAAGCTTGCCTTGACTACACGTGATCCTAAATAAATAAAAAAAAAAAACACTAGTCATCTAGTCATGCTTTTTGGAAAGTTTAGCCTGTCTTGGAGAAAAAAGACATAGAGATCACAGACTATGATGAAGCTCTGAAGCTCTACAGGAATTTTCCAAATGGAAATGAAAGATCACCTTGCCAGCATGTTAATACCCTTTTCTTGTTAGAATGTGGAGCCCGTCCAGACCTTATAACACTGTCAGAAGAGAGAGTCATCGGAGGCACTCTGGCTGAGGAAGGTGACTGGCCATGGCAAGTCAGTCTGCAGCTTAATAACGTCCACCACTGTGGAGGCGTCCTGATCAGTAACTCCTGGGTCCTGACAGCAGCTCACTGCTTCAGAAGGTGAGGCTGCAGCCACCCTCCCATCTGAGAATAATTAGTATATATATATATATGTGTGTGTGTGTGTGTGTGTGTGTGTGTGTGTGAAGACTCCACCCACTACCCCCAGAACTAAACATAATTGAGTTGACACAGAAATAGTTCAATGGAAAATATTCCTGAGTCTGTTCTATTCATAGAAACAAAATTGCCTTTTCTCTTTTACTTACTAATTTACTGGCCATTCTCTGTTTCAGGTAACAGTATACCATAACAGCAAAGAACAAAGTTTTATACATCAAAATACTTAGTATAAATTCTAGTTATAAGCATTTAGGAAATTTATTCAGCTTCCTTCTGTTTTCAAATTACGGGCAACACTAAGTGTTAGTATTCCTGATAGGATTAGTTGCACTCATGTGAATAAATGTTAAAGTTTTGTTGTGGAGGATTTTCACAGTATATCATGGAAGCTAGTCAGTAGGGATGACCTAGAGACTACATAATTCCAATAGTTTTTTTTCCAAATTTGAATGAATACTTATATTGAACAATATTATGTATTATGTATTATGAAGCAGCAAACCCAAAGCACCATCACTGCCCTCAGGGTGCTTATATTCTCTTGATGGAGCTAAAACACATTGAATAAATTATCACTTATAGTATTATAAAGAAAATAAATTTAGACAACTTAAAACTAGACTACTGGAATGACTAAAGACTATGTTCTCTAGTTGAGTGACCAGTGGAAAAAGTTTGTATAAACTTATCCTATCAATATAAGGTAAAAGTTACACTGCTCATAATAGAAAGACTTCAGAGTTCAACATGATGAAAACCTTTTAGTTTCAGACCTACTTTTGACAGGGGCATCCTAGACATCCAAATTTTTTAAAACTAGACTACTGGAATGACTAAAGACTATGTTCTCTAGTTGAGTGACCAGTGGAAAAAGTTTGTATAAACTTATCCTATCAATATAAGGTAAAAGTTACACTGCTCATAATAGAAAGACTTCAGAGTTCAACATGATGAAAACCTTTTAGTTTCAGACCTACTTTTGACAGGGGCATCCTAGACATCCAAATTTTGGGGAACCTGAACTCAAAAAATTCACCCAAAAAAGTGATAATGAATTCAGGTACACCCCTATTTCTAGTCTTTCCTCACACTTTTTGAATTACTAAAATATACCATACTTATACACCCAAAGCCCCAGCCCCAGTCAAATTAATCCAAACTCATTTCCCAAGGTTTGTATCCTGAGCTCCAGGATAACAGCATTGTTCTCTTCTTTCAGACTCTGTCTACATTTCCCCAGCCATGAGCACTGCTCAAAGAGCTCATTCTCCTTAAAATGTTAATATCCTTTCCAAATCCCCATTTCATTATAATGGAATTATTTAAATCTTCTCAATTTCTAAGAAACGCTATTCAACTTTGAGAGCACTGTCTTTTATTACAGTGCATTTTTACAAAAATGCTTAATAAACATTAGTAAGACAGATTCTGAACAGAGGTTCTTGGAAACCTTTGTTTATTCTATTTTTACTCTATTTTGATTTAATTTTTAACTCAAATTTTATGCATGATGAATAAATTTAAATTTTTATTTTAGAGATACTCCTAAAATCATATCATGCCTAATTTAGACAGGCAGATTTACTCTTGTATCTCAGGTAACTAGAGAAACAAAATTCACAAAAAACAATTCAATCATAAAAGCCACTGGATTTGCCGAAGAGCCAAAATGGCAGTGATAGATTTCAATCACCCTGAGTGCACAAACCAATGATGTAAATGGCTGAACTTAGAGGCATTTAGCATATCAGAGAAAATAATAGAAATAGGGCTAAGTTATGCATCCTATTTGAACCCAGTTACCAAAAGCTAAGTAAAGGATGCCACTATCAAGAAAGGTACAATTACAAATATCAGCAAGTGATTTGCTAGGTTCAGGAAACATATTTTGAATTTGCCACCACAAATCTACATTGATACCATGATGAAATGACTAAGGCTGACAAACTACATGGACCATGTATTGATATGCTCCCTAATAATCTCATTGTCATTGAGAACCACCAGCGGGAATTTGTTGGGGGCATCGCCAGCTTTATGCCCAGGCACACAGAAGGGATGAAGCTCTACAACAGATTATTCTTTTGTCATCTCCTCTATGACTCTTTCACAGAAATTTCCTTATTTTTCACAGTAATTGTGTTTTCTGATACTAATCTCTGTCAATCTCCTCTACTAGCGTGTTAAACTCCTTAAGGATAGAGACTATAATTGTTTAGACATTTATTCCCAAATTGGGCTACAACTGGTGAAAATTATAGCTATGTTCATTAAAAGCTCACTTTCTTTGTTCTAACCACTATGCTTGACACACCTCCCTTATTTCTTCAAAGTGGCAAACCCTTATTATCATCAGTATGCATAAGACCTCTGCCAATCCATATTTTTTTCTCCTCCCATTCTTGGATCGCACTTCCAACTGCCCTAATTTTTCTGGAAAGATTTACTGGTCCTAATAATCTGAAATATGTCTTTCAACACGTACATACCTGCAAAACCTATAGAGCTGTGTGTTTTCACCTAATCTTGGTAATCACCATCTCTTTGACCACTACTGCATAGGAATCTATCATGTTCATCTCATCTAACTAAGTTGCTTTAACTTCCCACTACTACATCAAACACATCCCTCAACTCACATGTGTATACACACACAGTAAAATTTCTACGTGTATTTCTTTAAATCTTTTGGGATTTTTCTGACATGTACTCAGAAGTAGATATTCAGTTTGATTAATAGACCATAAAGCTTTTCAAATGTTTAATTTTTCCAGTAATACAAAACGAGATCCAGCTTTCCTCTTGACCAACACTTGATATTATACTCTTGATTAATTTTTGTCATTCTTGTTAATATACGTTAGATGCTCACTGTTACAATGTTTTCTTAATTACCAGTGAATTCAGTGTCTTGTCTTATATTAAGAATGTTCATGCCTCCCTTCACATGAAGTCCCTATTGATAGGCCTTGTCCATTCTACAGTAGCTTTCTAGTCCATGTATTATTGGTTTAGAGATACCTTTGTATAGGCTTCAAAAGTTTTATATATTAGCCAGAAACAGCAGCAGTACACTTCCAGCACGTGGAAGGCAGAGTCAGGAAGATCAGCAGGATCTGGGCCATGCTGAGCTACAGTAGACTGTGGCTCAAAAAAAATTTTAAATATTAAGCATTATCCATATTTTCTCAGGATTTTTTATTCACCTGAAAAACTTGTCTGTGTTGTTCTTAATTTTGATTTAATAAAATTCATCTACTTTTTACCTTATAGTATGTGTTTTAGAGTTTACCTAGAAAGTCCTAATTCTGCAGTCATAATGACAATTTCCTATATCTTGTGTTAGTTCTCTCTCTCTCCATATGTACGTACATACACACATACATACACATATATGCATATAACATTCATCAATTTAGAACAGAAAAATAATTTGCATATTAATAAGTAGAAAATAAGAATGGCCCTTAGCATCACTATTATTTAAATAATGTTTTCTTCCCAAAACAAAAGGTAAGGAAAAAAATAAGAACCAAAAGGAATGAGGTAAAACAAGAAAAGATCATTACATCAGAATTCTTAGTTACTTGGATGGGAGTGTAACGAAAAGGGAGAGAAAAAGATTTATGCTTGTGCTAGTTATTATTAAAGTATTAGAATATGTTCATTGGAATAGAAGAAAGTCAAGATAGTTTCTCACCCCAAGACATGTTTCTAAAAATGTTTCTCTGTATTTTTAGACAAACGACCATTCATTCTTCCAGTAAGGAATTCAATGCAGTTATGAGCTTATGATGCAGAAAAGTATAACAATGAGTTGTTGGTCACATGGTTCCTAGTTGGGGGAGAGGTAGCAAATACAAAGTACAAATATATGATGTGCTAGTGAGTTTCTTATTCAAATAGCATGGTTTTATATATTTTTAGCTACTCCAATCCTCGGCAATGGACTGCCACTTTTGGTACTTCTACAATATTTCCTCTACAGCGAGTGAAAGTAAGAAGTATTATACTCCATAACAATTACAGACCCATAACTCATGAAAATGATATTGCAGTCGTACAACTTGAAAGACCTGTCACCTTTACCAGAAATATTCACAGAGTGTGTCTCCCAGAGGCAAAACAAAGCATCATACCTGGCAGCACTGCATATGTAACAGGATGGGGCTCTCTTACTTATGGAGGTACGTGTCTCAGGAAAAATAACAATTTAACAAGAACAAAATATCCTATTGTTTGTTACTATGTAATTTGTTTTGCTTTTGTATTTTTGACACGAGGTCTCATTTTAACCCAGACTGACCTGGAACACACTATGTAGCCCGGCCTGACTCCAAACTCATAATCCTCATACTTCAGTCTCCAAAGTGCTAAAATCACAGGCATGTACCACCATGTCCAGCTTTATAAATTCTCAAATTAGGAAACATCCAGAGGACAGTTTCCATACAAAAAAAAAGAATATTTATATTCTGGTCATCCCTAAGATATAGCTAGCCCTGCGTTTCCTCAAGAATACATAGTAAGCAATACTCTTAGAGACCATTGAAAATGCTCAAACACAGTAACAGGGAACTGTAAAAGAAAGCAATGAAGAAACATAAGTTCTTTAATACACAAAGTCTATGGGATTCAGATTGCTTTTCTGTGAAGAAAAGGAGACTTGAATAGATATTACTTAAGGATGTTAACAATCCTTAAGATACTATCTTTAAGTTACTCTAGGGTGAAAAGAATCCCTCCTCCTTGCATAACCATTGATCAAACTTGTTCATTGAATGGGTAAAATGGAATGTGAAATAAAGACAGTGTTAATAAAGACATTTAGAGTCTGAGAGACAATAACAGTATCACCTGGGAAAGCTGACCATTTCCCTGGGGCTTTACAACCATGGTGCTGATTATTTCTCTAGGGACTAATACAAGGTTTTATTCATCTCAGGAAATCTTGCATTGTGTCCTTTTGACCAAAATTAACTTGGCATAATACATAAATTTTGTACCAGTCATTAAAAATTATAACAGTGCTATTTTGAGGGAACATTAATATCAAATTGATTCATTCTTTAATCTTGATACCAGACTGATCCCCCCTGCCATTTGCTTCTAAAGTTTGATCTGTGTGTAGTTTTTCAATCCAAACTCCATAGTGGATATCTCAAATAGCACAAGTCAATTTTTAACAGGATAAACTTTTTTTGAGTATCATGTAGCCCCAAACTGGCCTCAAATTCACTACATAGCTGAAGCTGGTCTTAACCTACCTTCACCTCCTAAGTGTGAGATTACAGACATTTGTCACCACATCCAGCAATTTATTTATTATCTCTAAAAACATAAGGCTAATAAACCACAAAACTAATTAGCCAAAGGAAAAAAAAAAAAGATGAGCAACTCACCTCCCTAAGGGACCATCTTTTCTTTCCTAGGGAATCTGCTAAGGGGAAACTTACAATGCAACTTCTGGTGCCTTCTGTCTAAATAGAGAATAATGATTGGAGCATATTTATTCATTCTCAAATTCAGCACAGAATCATCAATTCATATATTTTGAATTCTACTTCATTTCTGATTTCATATAAACTAGGCAACACAGTCACAGATCTACGGCAAGGACAGGTCAGAATAATAAATACAAATGTATGCAATGAACCAGCTAGCTACGGTGGTGGCGTCTTGTCTGGAATGCTCTGTGCTGGAGTGCCTTCAGGTGCAGTGGATGCATGCCAGGTAAGTGCACCACAGCCTATGAACACCATCATCTGTCTACAGGTGTTCACTAACCATGTTATCCTGTGACAGGCATAAAACTAACAATGAAAGTACACAGCTCTGATCCTCTAAAAACTTATGACCTAAATTTTATAGAGAAATTTCTCTCATGAATTTAATCTCTCATGAAAATATCAACTTTTAATTTTTAATTGCTATGAATGGCTAAATAAAACGATATTTTACAGCATGGTCAACAGAGTTAATAATAGAGTACTGTACTTTCAAAATTGCTAAAGAATAAATTTTGAATGTTCTTACTACAAAAAACAATGTTATATTTAGAATAAATTTTGAATGTTCTTACTACAAAAAACAATGTTATATTTTTGAAATAGTAGAAATGTTAGCTAGCTTGATTTTATTAGTTAACATTGTATCCATAAATCACAGAAGCATTTTCTATGTTATAAATATACATTATTGTCATCAAGTCACAAGAAAAATAATTATTTAAGGTTGATAAATAATACCTAAACTTTAAGTTACATTATTTTCTTTGTAAGCACTCCTCATTCTCCGACCAATTCAAAAAATACTCTCATCCACAACCATCAAAGAAATCTAATTTTTGAGGATAGAAAATTTTTATAAAAATCTTAATTATTTGAATAACAGGATTTTCTAAATTGTATAATAGCAGGAAAGGAAAGAAAAAGACATCTAGTTTATAATTTTTAAGCAAATATATAAAAGCAAGCAATAAATGCGAAATTCACACCTTCTAGTAATTAGAATAATATTTAATATCAAAATTGTAATTAAATTATTTAAACTTAAAAGGATCATTCCTTTGTCTGAAATTCAACCCCAAGCAAAGAGCACCAGAAATTAAATATTACTGTAAATATTCTGTTTTCTTCAGGAATCTGCTACTGCTCCCCTGGAGAACTGTATGCAACATAATAAGGTTTATTCTTCACATAAAATGTTACTGACTTTCCTATTTGGCACTCACTATCTCGAAAAGGTGGAATGAAAGAGTACTTCAATTATACTAAGACCCCAGTCCAGAAATGCTTTCCCCAAAGGAAACATTTTTATCAACTTCAAGTTGAGATTTGTTTCTCAATTTGAAGAAACAAGTAGAGATTTGTTTCTCAATTTACAAGATACTGCTGTTTATCCACTTAGTTCTTTCTGCCCTTTAAGTGGAGATGTTTCTTTGTTATGCAGCACTTCTCACCTTCCTATAACAGCAAATTCTCAAGTTTCGTGACAGTTTTTTTAAAGAATTCATCAGGCAAATAACACAGACTGACAATTTCAGATCTACTGCATATTAGGTAGAGCTGGTTTGCAATAATGGGATTTAAAAGGTTCTTTTCCAGCTCCATTCAGTCATGCTGTCCCATATCTTCTATACGTGCTTAGTCTGCCCTTCCTTCATGCCACATCAAGACCAAGACACCACTATCATAAAACCTTCTCCTACAGTCCAGACCTTACTGATCCTCAGTTGAAACACTAGCACTTAGAGTTTGTCCCTCAGAAAACAAATAAATAGTACTCTACATAGGAGTTTCCAAGATCCATTTCTTTTATTTTTCATTCAAGTGTTCATTTATAAGTGCTGTATTTATTAGCGCCTATGCATCACTCACTGTGTTGTTTTGACAAGGTATTCCCTTCACTGAGCAGGTCTATGGCTGAGAAAAGAGAAATGATTTTAGTTAAGCAATAAAATTGGCTGGGTATAAGAAAAGTTACATGGTACTTAGCAATCAATTGTTCATTCACTGTTGATAAAACACAACACAGAAAACACTGTTAGCATAGAAAAAGGGAAAAAACACGATGACAGAAAATACTGGGGACTAGTTAAATGGTGCGTGCAGGCATCATCCAAGGAATGAGGTGCCAGTCAGAACCATGTAGTACTTTTCATGTGAGTTGGTGATTCACACACTGACCTTTCTCTCCATCTAAACCATTAATTAAGTTGGTATGGAAAACCTAACTACTAAGAGTAGTCAAATGAATAGCTAACTTTTCTAGACATACATTTGGTAATAATAGCTGACTTTTATTAGTACTGAGTATATGCCAGGTTGTACCTAAAGTGCTCTTGTGTTAAGGTCACTAAACTCACGAAAACACTGATGAGAGAATTGCAGCATGGAGAGTTGTTAAATAGCTTACCAAAGCCCACATAACTGATAAACAGATTCAAACCCAGGTTTATCTAGCTGCAGAACCCACAGAATTAACCCATCACACAGCATGTTCTAAATTTATTGCCCTAGCTATATTATTACATTTATGTGTTTCTTAGTTGGTCAGTTATTGTAATTGGCTGGTAAATAGCTCATAAAGAGTGCTTTACTTGCTATCATACAAATTTCATTTCAATTATTCACCAGAAGAATGCTGGTAGATAATTTACTATGCATCATGCTGGATAGTAAAATGGTAAGGTAAGTGACTTTATAAACTCATTCGAGAGATATTTCCTTAGCATCTCTTATGGTGTGATAACCAAGGTTGCAGCAATGTCCAAAATAAGCATGCTCCCTTCTCTGACATACCTTGGAATAGCACAGTGGAAACAGACACTAGCCAAGCATCACAGATACAGTGAGGGACAGGCAGCTGCTAAAAGGAGAGGGAACCAGTGGAAGAACAGGCACATAAACAGACCTTCATAAAACATGGAAGAAGCAGTGACATAGATATACAGAGTGTATGGAAACACAATGAGGAAGCAATATAGCCCAAAGTCAGAACTACAAAGGACAGCAGTGGGTTACAGAAGACTTCTTGGGGCAAGCAAAGTCTGGGATGAGTAGTTGGCAACTAGAAAGTAACAGAGGAAACGCTGGGTAATGTGCTTTTAATCCTCTTCTCAGCCTTACTGAAGAGACAGCTTGCATACTTGAAGAATTTCAGGAATAGTTTGCATGACTTAGCATACTTCAAAAAGACACAAGCTGATACAATGGTTATGAATCCCTCTGCCACCATCAAAATAAACTGAAGATTTCAGGGTTGTTTTGTATTTAAGTAATGAATCATTTTGTCTTCTCCAGGGTGATTCTGGTGGTCCACTAGTACAAGAAGATTCACGGCGGCTTTGGTTTGTTGTGGGAATAGTGAGCTGGGGATATCAGTGTGGCCTGCCAAATAAACCAGGAGTGTATACTCGAGTGACAACCTACCGTGACTGGATTAGACAACAAACTGGAGTCTAGTGCAATAAATGCATATATGCCACAAAGTCTGTATGCAAGTGTGCCTGTTTTCAGAACTTTCAAAGTTTTCCTTTCAACAGGGAAAGAAGCCAGAAGTGTCCCATTCTAACGTCCAATTCATTAATATGGTTAAACAAGCACTATTTAATCTTTCTTAATCGCTATGGATTTTCATTTTCTCAAAGAAAATTAGATGAACATTTTATAGTACTATGTCTATATAACAGAGGAAATCTATTAAGTGAGCTATAGAGTTAGCAATTTTATCACAGTTGTGATAAGTGCTGGTAATGGGAAAGGGGGTGCCTTGATAGTAAATTCTAGAGGAAACTAGACAAGTAGAAAGGTCTAGACAGGTGTTGTCTGAAGAAGTGTCATTGAAGTGAGCAAAATAAATATGCAGAAGTTGCAGAACAGCATGAATGAAAGAACAGTGTAAGGCAAGAAAAAGTATTTCTTTAAAATGTATGAGTACTCAATATTTTTAAGATGTATAGGTCCTAAAATTAAAAATGTCAAGCTATTGTAGTGTCCAATAGCAACCTAATTTTCTCAGAAGAATGTGTTCCTATGGGCGCTCTGGAGGTACATTCAGGTACTTAACATCAAAGCAAAAATAGTTTAGTCCTCAAGTGAAACCAATAGATATACAAATAGTTTTGATGATGGCTGTATGTCTTAGTTTGTTCTTCATTGCTGTGACAAAATACTCTGACCAATACCAACTTGGGGAGGAAAGGGTTTATTTGTCTTACATCTCCCAGGTCGCAGTTCATCAGGGAGCCCAAGGTAGGAACTCAGGGCAGGAACCTGGAAGCAGGAGCTAGAGCACAGGCCAAGGAGGAACGCTGCTTACTGGCTTGCTCCCCTGGCCCCTGCTCAGCTTGCTCTTAACCAACACAGGCCCACCTGCCCAGGGGTGGCACCACCCACAGTGGGCTGGGCCCTCCCACATCACTCATCAAGAAGATGCCCCTCAGACATGGCCACAGGCCAGTTCAATAGAGGCAATTCCCCAATTGAGGCTCCCTCAACCCAGATGTGTCAAGTTGACACTAAAGCTATCCAGCACACTGTAATATTAAAATGTTTTACCTACATGAAGGAGATGTAGCTCCCTAGAATGGCGGAGGCAATGAATTTACACAGCTTTTTTGGTTGCCTTTACAACCACATAATGCTCCTTGACAGTAAACAGTGGTAATTTTAATAGCTAAAGATTTGTTAAGAAGAAATTCCCACTACTAACGTCCTACCATTAGTAGTTCCTTTTTTTATAGTAAAATTACCCTAAATCCTGAAATATAAGTAGTAAATTAAAGTTAGTGATTAGGGGCTTAAAAATTGGTTTGCAAAGAGGAAGACAGAAAAACATCAACTAAACTATTCTGGAGACAGAGGATCTCAGAGTCTCTCTCTCTCTCTCTCTCTCTCTCTCTCTCTCTCTCTCTCTCTCTCTCTTCCTCACACACACATCCACTACCACCACTACCACCACTACCACCAAAGTTTACAGATCAAATAAAATTAACTAAAACTTAATGCCTGTGTACCATTCCCCATCAAAGAAAACTTCCTCATGCAACAGATGATTAACCCCAAAAGCCACAATTAGCCAAACTCCAGAAAATAAAAGACTGCAGAGAACTTATCCATGAATAGATCATCTATATCAAACCTCTGCCACCCAAGGCTCAGTGACCATTGTGGAAGAGGGAGTGAAAAGACTGTAAGAACCAGAGGTGATTGATGACCACAGGGAAACAAGAGTTTTCCAGACATCTGGAAAGTTACTTATACGAACTTACGCCAATGGTCACAGCATGCACAAGACTCACACAGACTCAAACCAGACAAAATCCTAGCACAGAAGTGGGGAAGCAAGATGCCCCAACCTTAGCTGAGGAACTACTGACAACCAATAATTACTGAGGGAGAGTTAGTTTTCTTCAAGAGTGTGATGCTAGAGAGGCTATCTAGATTCCACTGGATGAATGCACACTGAAGGACATTGGAGGACACAAACTCAGCTCAATAGGCCTTAACATATATGACAGAGTACATAAAATTAGGCATGGGGGCTACAAGAGGGTTATAGAGGTGTCTAAATATGATCAAAATATGTTTTATAAAATTCACAAAATTCAACATAATTTTTTTTTATTTTTAAAAATAAATAAAATCTAATGCCCCAGTAATCTACATATCTGAATCACAAATTTTCCAGGTTTTTATGCACTCCCAGTAGAGCTAAAGCCTGATTGCGCATTATCATCTATGTGTCAGGGCTTCCTCCTAAAAGCTAACTCCCTATGCATGGAGATCAGAAAAGTTTAAGACACTTCTATGAAAACATTTTGCACTTCCTGAAGTAAAATTGTGAGAATATCTGCATTAAAGCAGTTTATTTTTACAGATATTTGAAAATGTAACCAACTCAGTAAGATGTATACACAGATCACTGGTACATTTTATTTCAAATAAAATTTTCTATAACTTTTTTCTGCCTAATTGCTTACAGAAGTTATGATTGCTGAAGGATGTTCCAAAACAATTTATTTAATTGGTTGTATAATAAGAGAACTTCCAACCAGACTCTAAAGCCTGGGCACTTTCTGCCACCTTATAATCAAGCTCTATAACTAAGGTAGCGTCCAGCTTGACACTCCCAAGTTGCATCCTGTGAAGACAGTATTAAACTAGTAATTTAGAGCAAGCCTCAAAAGGAGGGTGTCTGTGTATGAATGTACTTGTATATTTGTATGTGGGTGTACACATGTCATCACATAACAGACATATTTATGTTTATTCCTATATGTTACAAACTACTTCAAAGATAACACTTTTTAGCAGGAAATAGAGAAAATTCATCAAAATGACAAAATATTATTTAGCAAAATATGTTTTTATGAAGATATTTGAAAATGAAAGGAACACATACATGCTTATTAATAAAACTCTTTTTCATTACCAACAGATTTCACTTTACAGACATCAAATGACTTCATGAAACTATAAATATTTGTGAAGGCATGGTGATTTATAATTTTTTGCAGTTCTTATGAAATATTTATGAATTCTTCCAGAAATGTTCCAGGATGATAACTGAGTTGCAGAGTTATTAATGCCAAGAAAAGCCAATTCAGTATATACAATAATACATAATTACCAATATTTAATGACAAAAAAGTGAATAGTTGATATTCAAACGAGGGTTAAAATGAACAGAACCAATGAAAGAAGAATAATCTAAGAAAGCTTAGAACACACAATTGACTACTTTGGACTAATTTTAAATATCAATTATATAGTATAAATTTCTCACTTAGGTAATTTATTAAGTCCCATTACCTTTCTCCATGTTCTCTACAAGGCATGGATAAAATAAAGGCAAAGGAAGCATAGTCTTTTGACACACTCAGAAAATAATGATACACATGTTATAAAATATAAGTAAAATAATGACTATCACATTTATTTTTTAAAATAAGAGTGACTATCCTAAAACTAATAGAAAATGTAATTATTTTAAAATAAAATAAAAAAATCTTCTACAGCATCAATCTGCCATAAGGCATTTTAGTTACCCTGTAGACAGAGAAAGGGGAACTGGTTATTATTTCAGAATATGAATCTAAATTTTGTGCAAGCTCTAACTTTCATTATTCATTTCCTTTTTTCTCATTTGCTAACCATGAAATTATTCAAATCCTTACCTAGATTTTTCCTCTATATTTTTTACATTTCTACACATTAAAAACATCAAACCTAAATTCTGGACCAGAGAGATAGCTCAGTGAATAGAGTGCTTGCTCTGTTTGCATGAGGTCTTGAGTTCAATCTCCAGCAGCCGCGTAAAAAGCTGAGCATATATGGGGTGCACAGGAATCCCAGGGTGCCAGCTGCTAGCGTGGCGCCAGTCCCCTGTGTGCACCTAGAGGGCAGTGGGTCCCGCAGTGCATTGCCGTGGGTCCCTGCTTCTCTGGTCTCTGTGGGTCTCTGCTACCGAGGCTGGCTCGGTCGAGTTCCGCCCCAATTTCACCCCTGCACTCTCTCTCTAAGTTCGGGGCCGTCAGCTGCCGGGTCACAAGGAGAGGTGCAGGACGGCTAAAGCTGGATTTCCGTGAGTTGATGATGCAAGGATAGCGCCCCCCCAGGAAGACTGGATCATAGGCAATAAGACAGGGGACTCAGCTTAGTCTGTGTTACAGCTCTTTATTCAATGACTCAGCTCGGCTCCAAGTCTTGGTGATCCAACTCCAATTATTGAGGAAAAACCAGGACACTTTATACCGTGGGGGTGGTAGTAAAAACCTTAGCTGATAGGTACTTTTAGGATGCCCCATTTACATGTGGCGGTAAGCTCCTGCCAGGCTGCCAGACTGCCTGAAAAATCACACAGGAAAGCCTGGCATTTCCAGAGCCGGAGGCCATGTTTCTGTGGCGGCTACTTCAAAAGACGTCAGGAAGATCCCAGAGAAGCCTCCTGCTGAAAAAGGAGTCTCTGCATTTGAATCCGAGCCCGTGGGCTTTCCAGACATGAAGAAACTGCTACTTTGCACAGCAGGAGTCCCCAACAAGCATATGGTGTGTGTTTAGAATCCTAGCACTAGAGAGACAGAGAGGAGACTCCCCGGGGCTCACTGGTCAGGCAGCCTCACTGAATTGCTGAACAAGTGAAAGATCCTGTCCTCCACCGAAAAGGTGAATGTGCCTTAAAGAACAACTCTGAGTCCTCCACATTCATGTGCACACATGTGTGTTGATACACTGCACACAAACACACATGTATACACACACACACACACACACACACACACTAACTCCTTTCTATTGCTAGACAGTTTGATAATCTTCTACAGGGAAAAGTTATTTCTGGTAGTTTGCTTCAAGAGCAGATATCTTGAAGGATGAAGTACATTTTCAAGAATGATTGTTCAGAAAAAGCTAAATGATCACATGTAGAGAAGGTGAGGAAACTTTCTGAAGCTAGCTAGATTATAAATCATATCATTTCTGAGACTTTATCTCAACCTAAAATGCTAGCAAAACTAAGCAAATAGTTTTGGAAACAAAAGATCTCTGTAAGAAAAAAAATTACCAAGTATTGGGGAAGGCATCTATATGTTTGTTTGTTTAATCTTGTGGACAACCACATAGCAAATAATCTAAAGAAACAAGCCCATCAGAATTTTAATTAAGTAATAATTCAAAAAGACAACTGAAAAAAATGGAAGAAGTCATTTTAAAAATGAAAGGGACACTTCCCAGGGTTACTTGTAAATTCTCCTTACTTCTAGCCATATGGATCATACTGGAAATGCTAAAAACCAGAAAATCATGGAATGATATATTTTCAGACTTGAATTTATTGCCAACCAAAATTACCAAAATCCAGCATAGTTGTCTTTTAAAATCAGTGAGAGATAAGGATGTTTCCAGATGAGCATGGACTAAGGCAATTCACAGCCATTGCCAGCATTAGCAAAGTCTGTTAAGGAACTCCTACAAACACAGGAGGTAGATAGCCAGCTAGAGAGAAGAGGGAAAAATAGATTTTATCAGAGAAATAGAGGAACAAGGAACTAGAAACAAGTCAATGGCATACAACTCAGAAAACCAGCAAAGCCTCAATATGAATAGGAAGCAAAAAGATAGTAATGCCTGAACCAAGCAGGAAAATAATAAGCAAAATTGTAGGAATCAGCATACCTCTATTAATAATAACCTAAACACAAATATTCTAACTTCAGTTACAAGATGCTGACTGGTTGTTTGGGTTAAAAAACAAGGTCCAAAAGTTTGTTGCCTACAAGAAACCTATCTCACTAGCAAAAGTACACAGAGTCAGAACACTAAAGGATAGATATAACTATATTTATGTTCAATAAAGTAGATTTCAAGCCAAAAATAGAAGAGTTAAAGAAGCTCACTACATGCTTTGGAGACAAAGCCTCACTAAGTAGCCTTGGCTGGCCTAGAATTCACTATGTAGACAAGGCTGGCCTGCAACTCACAAATATCTGCCTACTTTTACCTCTCAAGTGCTGGGATTAAAGGTATGTGGTACCATGCCCAGTAGCTACTACATAGTAATAAAAAGGAACAGTCCATCAAGAACGTACAATTGGAACTATATATGCAGTGAATATTGGTGTGTTTAATTTCATAAAATAAACACAAATGAACAGATGCATCCAAATACAATAAGAGTTGATAACTTCAATGTCCCACTATTAATAACCAGACAGATCATCCACATAAGGTATCAACAAAGAAACTGTACTGATTCAAATGAATTTAACAGACATCTACTGAATAGTCCATTCAATAGCTGCAAAATGAACATTATTCTCAGTTATTTGTAGAATTTTCTCTAAAATATACCACATTTTAGGGCTATAACAATCCTAACAAATATAACAATAGCAATATAATTTATTGTATCTTATCAAATAATAATAGAAAACTAGAAATAAATAACAAGAGAAACTATAAAAACTAAATATATACAGAGACTGAAAATTCATTTTTTATTTGTATGTGTGTGTGTGTGTGTCTGTGTGTATATATATGTATAATGTGCATGAAACTGTGATTGCATTGTGTGGGCACATGCCTCTGTGCAGGTACATGTGTGTATGCACATGTGAAAGTCCAGAGTTAACATTGGGTGTCTTCCTCAATCAGCCTTCACTTTGTTTATTAAGACAGTCTCTTGCAGAATTCAGACCTTGCCAATCAGGATAGTCTAATCCGAGTGGTCCCTGTCTCTGCTTTTCCAATGCTGGGATTACAGGCAGCTGCCACATCTGCCCAGGTTTTACATAGGTTCTGGGGATTCAAACTCAGTAATAAGCCTCGTGGTCTTAGAAAAAGATCAATCCATACAAGTAGATGGAAAGAAATACTGCAGGTCAAGGTGAAAATTAATAATATAAAGAATATAACACAAACAATTAAACAAAGAATCAGTATTTTGAAAATATAACCAAGATTAGCAAACTTTCAGCCAAACTAATCAAAAGAAAGAGAAGAGCCAAACGTGATGGAACATGCCTTAAATCCCAGCACTTGGAAGGCAGATGCAGGCAGAGCTCTGTGAATTTGAGTCCAGCCTGGTCTAGACAGCAAGTTCTGGGCTAGCTGGGGCTACAAGTGAGATTCTGTATCAAAAAAAGAAGAAAGAGAAAGAAGACTCAAATCAAAGACACAAAAGGAATATTGTAACTAATAACCAATGAAATCTAGAGGTCATTAAAAAATGTATTCCAAAATGCTGGAAAATCTAGAAATGGTTAGATTCCTAAACACATATGACCTACTAAACTTAAATAAAGAGGATATAAAGAACTTAAATAGACACAACCTGAGCAACAGAATTGCAGCAGTCATAATCTCCAAGAAAGAAAATCCCAGGATCACATGGATTCAAATCATCGTCAAATTTAACAAACTTTTTAAGAAATACTGACACTAATGTTCTTCAAACTATTACATAAAATAGAAAAAGAAGAAATGTTACAAAACTCGTTCTATTAGGCTAGCAGTATTACCCTGACACCAAAAGTAGATGAGGGCATAATGAGAGAGAGAGAGAGAGAGAGAGAGAGAGAGAGAGAGAGAGAGAGAGAAAGTGATCACACTACGATTGATGACTTTATAAAGGGAGGAAATTGGGACTAGGACTGTAGCTTAGTGGTAGAGCATTTGCTTAGTATGTTCAAGGCTCTGGGCTCCATCCTCAACAGAGGAAGGAAGGAAGGAAGGAAGGAAGGAAGGAAGGAAGGAAGGAAGGAAGGAAGGAAGGAAGAAATCACAGACTAATTTCCCTGATGTACACACAGGCAAAATTTTGCAATAAAATACTTGAAAACTGATTGAGCAGTACATTGAAAGGGTCAAATGTCATGATCAAGTTACTTTCTCTCCAGGAATGCAAGAAGAGTTCAATATATACAAAACAATAAATGTAATACAGCTGGGGATGTAGCTCTGTAAAAGAGGAATTGCTTGTCTACAATGCAGAAGTTTCTTGGTTTGAGTCTTAACACCACAATAAATTGCAATACAGCATATAAATAAACTCAATGATGAAAATCCCTGAAGACTTCAAGAATAAAAGGAGCATATCCCAATATATTAAAGGCTATATGCACAAATCTATAGGTGGCTGTACTAAACAGGGAAGAACAAAAAATTCCTCTAAAATCAGGAACAAGACAAAGAACAAGTATTACTTTTCTCCACATTTACTCAACATAGTGTTGGAAGTTTCATCCAGGCGGTAAGAGTAAGGAAAAGATAAAAAGATATAAATAGAAAGAGAAAAAGTAAAATTATCTCTATTTGCAAATGGCAGAATTCTACACTTAAAAGACTCTAAAGACTCCCCCAAAACCCACTTAGATCTGGTAAACAATACCAGCGAAAGCGCAAGATACAAAATCAACTTTAAAAAAATCAATACATCAATATGAACACACCAAGAAAGACAGGGGCAAAAAATTATATTCACAATAGCTTCAAAAAATTAGGTAAAACACTTAGAACAGAGAGTTCTTACAAGAAGAAATAAAAATGTCCAGTAAATATGTGAAAAATGTTCAACACCCGTAGTCATCAGGAAAATATAGATGTGGCTTTGCACAGTAAAAAAAAATGGATTTATTTGTCTTTACCATTCAATAAGGTGCATTTGCTTGATATTGCTGACAATTTTACCCTTTAGATAACTTTTTGGAGCCACCACCAATTATACACTACTTCTCCCTGGAGAAACCACTGGTATAGATATCCTTGTGTTACCTTGTGTTATCCTTGTGCTACACCAGATATGCCTTCTGTTATGGGATAAAGCATAAAAACTACATGAGGAAAAAAATTCACTTGGAAAGAATAAATAAAATTTCTTTTATAAACAATTATGTTTTCTTATGGATAAAAATCTAATTATTAAAAGTACTAAGCTGAACTAATAACCATAATAATAATGCTAATTATAATAGTTGATATTTATGAAGCAAACCTTCTATGTAATAAATCTAGGAGAAATTTTGTTATTAATACTACTATCTTTAAAGGAATAACCTGAGGTGGAGAAAAGTGAAATAATGTCTAAGATCTTAGAGTAAAGTTAAGGTTGGAAATCAGGTTCTGGAATTCTAAAGCCTCTGTACTAACGTCTTATAAACTAACTGTTGAAAATACCTGGATTTTTCACATATAAATGCAACTTTTATTTTCTAAACTGAGTTGTCAATCTAATCACTAACTTCAACTTTCTCAATGCAAAAATAATCATGCTCTTAGACTGGCGAAATGGCTCTGTGGGCATTTATCGCCAAGTCTGATGACTTGCATTATATCCCTGGACACTACGTGGTGAAAGGATACAACCAAATCCCATAAACTGTCCTCTAACCTCTACATAGGCACTATATCATGGCATGTGTGCACTCACACACATACACTTACATACATATGCAATAAATAAATGAACAAATAAGTAAGTAAATATTTTTTAAAAAATCAGTAATCATCGTGCTCTCATTAGTAGCTCCACATGGTGGGACTGATAGTGCACTGGTGATCCAGATTTTCAAAACACATTATTCTCATCCCCTATTATTGGCAAAAACACACTGGCTCTAGTTGAAATTAAAGCCCGAGTCATAGTTCTCATGTATCTGGTAAGATTGTCTAGACTCTTCTGTCGATCTGCTAAATGAACGTGGTATCAAACTGCCTTTTAAATATTTATGCTTATTCCCATAGACTAGTGCAGGTCTCTGTCTTGGTAGAAAAACTTCTTTTGGCAGTGGGCAATAGTCAAAGCAGAGACTCATAACTAGTCAAAGTGCTGAGAGTGACTGTTGAATTCTCAGCCCTAAATGTGACATCTTTATCACTCCTTCTGAGGTCTAGGGAACATTGCGAAAGAGAGGGCACAAGAACTGTAAAGGCCAGAGGATGGGGAGGGTGGGGAGAAGTACCACGAAATACTGTTTTCTGGATATGATATGGTTGTTGCAATTATGAATACACTGTGGCCATGACCACCTGCAGAAGACCTGAGGTGGGGGAAGAGGAGTATTTGTTGGAAAGAAGGAGGTCGGCAAGAGTGTGAGGGAATAAGAAGACACTGAGGAGTTAATATGATTGCAATGCATGATATATGTGTGAAACCATCAAAAAATTAGTTTATAAGGCTGGGTATAGTGGGGCAGACCTTTAATCCCAGCACTCAGGAAGCAGAGGCAGGTAGATCTCTGTGAGTTCAAGGCCAGCCTAGGTACATAGTGAGTTCTAGCCTACCTGGGGCTATAGGGAGACCCTGTCTCAAAGAGACTGAAAGAAAAAAGTAACTATAAAACAACAAAATATTTTTAAAATACTATTTTATTGTAAAAGAACATATTGCATAAATAATATAATAATGTGAAAAAATTAAAAACTTATTCTGGATCAGCAAAACGGCAGTTGCCACCAAGCTTGACAGCTGGAATTCACATGATGGAAAGAGAGTACTGACTCCTACAAGTTGTCCTCTGACCTCCATACATACCCTGTGGTACATGCACATGCGTATACACATAAATAAATAAGCACATAAATCAGAAACACTTCTAACAATATCAATTTTCACTTTCTAAATTCTTTTTGTCCTAATATAATCATATATATATACATATATATATACTTTAAGTCCATTAGTAATCAAAATATAAAACAAAATTTGCATATTGCCTCATTTTATATTTTATGTTCTACTCATTCTATATTTATAATTATCAAAGCAGTTTTCTTTTGCTTTATTTTAATTATTTATTTTGAGAATTTCATACATGTGTATAATGAATTCACCCCCCAATATCCTTCCTAATCCCCATCCCACTCCCTCTGGACCCCATGTTCCCAAAAAGTCTGCCTCCTACTTTCATGTCATTGGAAAGGATGTTTTCATTTAGTTCACATATTGATGTACTACAGCAACAGCAAATTGGGTTTTAACATTTTAATTTCAATCCAATAGCCTGTATGTTGGTTGATTTTAATGACCATTTTTAAGATGGACATTAATGTAATAAATAGAGAAGGAAGATAAGAAAAATGAAAAATAAAAAAACATTTTCCATTTTTGAAAATGTTCTAATTTCTATCATCACAAGTGTTAAGACTGATAAACACACTTCCAAATATATAAAGTCGTGTAATTTAAAAAAAGAATCTTAGAATTACAATTTCCATGTAAAATCTTTCTGTGGCATCCTTTTATTGTACAATCTTACAGGTATCATTCAATGTTTATTCCCTGAATTCTTCTATACATATTCTCTGACTCCCACTCACAACATTAGGTTTTGCTTCTGTGTCCATAGAGTACTTCATGTGCTCCATTTAATGTTGATGTTTAAATATTCTGCCAGCTTATCTGACAGCCTTCACCATAAGATTGAAAGCATCTAAGAGTATGATTCAGTGCCAGCTCCATAGATGTATGATACAAATATTTTTGATGAAGAAAGAAAGTATCCTGTATGAGGATCTTTGATCTCCAAAGACCATTCTTGGACAATAATTCAGGAAGCTTTTCACCTGGTCCCTGATCTAATATTCCCCAAGTCCTGCATCCATTGCGTGGTGAAGTGCTAGGAGTTTGTTTGAATTTATGAACTTTAGACAATAAGAAAGTATGTTTTGAGAAGCCCACAAGAAGAAAGTTGGGATCAGGCCAACCTTCAAGGATGAATAGGATTTACATAGACAAAGCAGGGTGAGAAGAGCACACTGCATGTCTTAAACACACATACAGAAGAACAGTGTCTGTAATGATTAATTAAATGCAATTAAGGTAGAATTTTTTAAAGAATATAAATAGATCCAATCTTTGACTTATTTCATCCTAATAGATATGATTTCTCTGATTATCATCATGTAGACATGTTTTGGGAAGAAGCAAGGTAGCATAAGTAAAATAATGATTCTACTTGATCATATAACAAGGCTGAGTCTCTCTTTTAAAACTGTTGCCTAGTATGGGTGAAACACACCTGTGATCTTGGTATTGGGGAGTAGTGAGGCAGGACGACTGCAAGGTCGATGTCTGCCTGGGTTAGACAGGGAGGACCTCTCTAAGGCTAGTACACAAGGAAACCATTTCTCCTGCAGCATAAGAACTAGAACTTTCTTTACTGTCTTGTGTCCTTGGCCTCTCAGCACATTTTATTTCTTCCACATAATTGGACGTTAAGCTGTGTCCTATCTAGCCTCTACATCAATATCAAAATTGGCTACTAAAGGCTAGAATTCTGTTCAAAATTTAAAAAATTACTGGTTAAACATATATATCTTTTAATTAAAAATCAACACCCTGTAGATTTCAGGGTATCAGACATTCTTTAACAAGCACTAGCATTAAAGTGGCAGTAAAAATTTCAGGAAGGAATTCATGAAAGGATAATGCGTGGTTGAAAGAGAGTTATGGGTTGGAAATCATTCAGACCCTAATGGAAGGTTAGAGCCTGAAGAGCCAATGGCTGTTCATAGACAAGCAAAAATAAATGGCTATAATTTTTGGAAAGGAATTTAAGTTGGGAGCGAGAAGAAGCAATTTGTCTCTAATGCAGAAAAACGCAAAACTCCTTTTTAACTAGTCAGTTCTACTGCTTTCTTAGGCACCACAACTCAATTTTAAAATTTTCCCTCACTGGGGAAATGTGACTATTTATTGTTTTTGGAGTGGCATACAGCTCATATTTTACTAATGTTTTTAAATTAATTAGTAAATGTTTAGAAAGCACTTTGAAGATGAAAAGTTGTGTAAGTGCTAAGTATGATCATTATGCCATTATCATAAAACACATAAAAGTCATAGAATCTTGTAAGCTAAATAAGTGGAGAATGACTGTGCCACACAGCACTCAAGGGGAAGATGGCACAGGGACAGCCTCGGTGGAGAGAGGAGGCATGGACGTCCCTGCAGAACAGGTGAGTGTAAAAGGGGTGGACAGCAGGGTGGCTGCCATGTTCTGGAAGGACTAAATTTGTTAGCTGCTCAACTTGTATATTAAAGTTCTTAGAAATGAGCAGCTCCCTCAATGATCTTGTGGAAACAGGAGCAATACAAATTAGAAAAAAAGGGGGGGAAATAAAAATGATTGAGTTGGAAACCATTCAAGTCTACTCTAATTTTCCTGAAAAATCTTTCCAGTATGTGTGTAATTGCTGAAATTTGAAGATGTTTGGAGTGTTATCTTGAAAAAGAAAAATTCACTATGAACATAGAAAGAACACTAAGTATGTATTTCTGTCCTTAATGATGTGGGCTGACATAGACCTTAATGTTTATGTCTGCATTGTGGTGTTGTCCCCTTAGGAAGGGATTAAAAACAGTTGAAGTCTTATTTTCCAATTATTGGAATACCACAATGCTTCACTACTCTATATTTTTTAGTGGCATGATTTTAAATTTATTTTGGAAATAAAGACAAAACAAGAAGAAATGATTGTGTTTCTTGCCATTATCAATGTCATTTGATCAGATCACAATTGGCCTGGAAGCAAAAGAAATGCGCTGACTACTTAAACAACACACACAAGTGGGCTAAAACTTTTGCATTTTAATTTTTTAAAATTAAACACAAGGATAAACTTAAGGATAAGTGTTCACATACATATTAGTCTTTTCTGGCACTATGCAGACCTTGATAAACCCATTGAGAAGCACTATATTTTTAATAAAATTTTTATACAAGTCTTTAGTTTGAGTATTGATAAGTTATAACTTCCCAAGAACAACTTTAATGATGCTGCTTTTCACATTCATGTTAATATTTATCCTAATTAACTGTTAGAGAAACATAGAAATAATTTCCATAAAATTAAGTTATTGTTAATTTCATTGATCAAAACATAAAATAATCTCAGATCTAAGTAATGTATATCTTTCATTTCAACTTAATCGATATTTTAGATTTCATAAATAATATCTGAGCAATATGTGAAAACAGACCTCTTTTATCTCAATGAATTAATAATTTTAAGTACAAATCAATTTCAGGCCATAGTTTCCATTATATTCTTTATAAATAATCCTTTACGGCATTAATCTTATCATTATTAGACCTGAATGATTCTGATATACACTTTGTGAGTTAGTAAAACACATGTGGAAAGTTAACATGTTACTAAAATCAAATGAAGTGTATTTATTTTTATTACAACTCCTGTCCAAGACTTAATTTCAGTTTAATGGGAAAAATTGTTCTACTGGTTGATTCCCTTTCCTTAAAATTGGAAAAACAGGATGGATGATTTGCAAATTATTTTCCAGTTCCTGACTAGGAAGTCTCTCATTCCAAAAATATTACTTAAGGATGTTGGAAATCAAATGACATTTCCCTATTAGAAAATTCTTGTATTTAAGGATTACTTCCTTATCACTTTGTAGAGAAATCTGTAGTCAAACAATAAATGGTTTCTGAATATCTACTTTTTATTTACAGAAGCATGATTTTATATGGCTCAATCTATTATAAGAACACAATTGACAAGGATAGAAAAATACATCCCAATTGTTTGCCACATTGAATTCTCATTATTCTCACTTTCATTGGGAGGGACTTATTCCACTGCAAGATATGCGAGTAAAAGGAAAATATGCAAGCAATTACCAATAAAGTATGGAGGAAAATGTCTTAGGGCACACATTCCTACAGAAAAGTAAATTACCAGGGCTTATCATATCATTTAGTCAATCACTTTATTCAAAAATTTAAACACTAGTCTAGATTCAGCAAATGAGTTGATCAGACTGAGAAATAAATGTTTTCCATCTGAAGCAGGAGTTCTTGAACCCAGATTTGCAAGGTTAGCCTGAGTCACAGAGCAAGACTCCATCTGGAAAAATAGGGGGAGGGGACGTTACATAGATTTTTCCCCCAATTGCAAAAGTTCACAGGTATCATATGGAAACATTGAGAGACACTGATTTTTTGTGTGTGCAATGTTCAAACTATTGGACAAAGTACTTTTTAAATGACAAGAATCTTTTTTTTTAAGTAAGATGAAACTGCTAAAAAGTAAGACTTGGACATTTCACCTGCATTGGAGCCCTAACTAATACTGTTTCTTTAGGAAAAATTATCTTTTCATAGACTCAGTACTAACTAACTAAAAAAGTAGGTTTCCTGGTAGATACTTAATTTTGTTAGCAAATAAAAATCAAAATAGATGTTAGAAATATCTTACACACATTCATAAAAGCATATTTTATACATGTATAGATATAGTATATAAACTACATAGAGTATAGTACATAAAGTTTATATCATATATAGATATTAAAATATTAGTTTGTATTAATACAAAATTCTGATGTTTATAAATATTAGCATTAACTTATATTAATATTAAGTATTAATAGAAAATACAAAGTATTTGTAATGATTTGAATTGTCTACCCCATACATTGATACGTATATATGACTATACTTAGAAAAGGGTAAATTAAAGTGAAGTTACTGGGGTAGAACCTAATCCAGTACAGCTGTTGTCCTTATAAGAGCAAGAGTTAAAAATAGATATGTATGAAAGGAGGACATTGAGAAGATGTAGGGATAAGACAACCATCTACAAGTCAGGATGGAGGCCTCAGGAGAATCCAAACCTGTCAGAATTTTATTCGCAGTTTCCAGACTCCTAACTGTGAAACAATATCTTTCTGTTATGGAACACAGTCTGCATAATGTGTGACGGCAGCTCTCCCAAGCTAATACATAACATAAAGCACACAAAACAAGTTAATTTTGTACAGTTTTTCACTTTACATATATTAAGGAAAAAATGTAAAATGATCAAAACCTATGAGCACAATAAGCTAATTTAACTTCTAAAGACACTTCTATAGGTGTGTGAAATAAAATACTATTTTATGATAATGAAACATAATATGTTAAAATAAAATTGCCTCCTGATTTATTAATAATATGGCAGTTTATTCTAAAATATTTTAAAGGGCAGGGGAGATGGCTCAATAGATAAAGTTCTTGCTATGCAAGCATAAGGATCTGAGTTCAGATCACCCGGCCACAAGCAAAAAGCCAATCTTGGGGGCAGAGCGCCTGTAATCCTGAATCACAGTGAGGTGGAAGTGAAAACAGGCAGATCACAGTGGTGGCTGGGTCAGGAACTCCAGGTTGGGGGTTGGGTAAGAGACTGTCTCAAAAACTAAGGTGGAGGGCTGGAGAGATGGTTCAGTGGCTAAGAGCACTGGTTGCTCTTGCAGAGGACCCAGTTTCAGTTCCCAGCACCTACATGGTGGCTAACAAGTGCCCGTAACTCCAATCCCAGGGGATCCAACTCCCTTTGCTGGCATCTATGGGCACTGCATGCACATGATGCACTTACATACATGCAATAAAACACTCATACACATAAAATAAAAGTAAGTTAATAAATAAAAATTTTAAAAAGACAAGTGGAACTGAAGAGACAGTCTTCTGAAGCTGTGGACTTGGATTGGGTTACTTTCTCCGGGGCTAGAGAAGAAGGTTACACGTTTCAGAACCTTTGAGATGCTGTCCTAGGAAACCAGGGCCCTACCTAATTTATTAGGTTTTTAAAATTAATGTCAATAAAATAAAATTGGATTTATTTTTTTTAAAGGTGGAATGAGATAAAGACACCCAACACTGATCTCTGGCTCTGCACACACATGCACAGGCACACACATAGATTAAGATAAATAAAGCTATGTATATTCTCTCACTCAGTCTAACTACTGTTTCCAAGATAAACTTAGTGCCTAAAATTTGCAGCATCATGATTTGTAAATATAATAATGAATACAGTTCAGAGCTGAGTGAAAAACAGCAGATCCCCAGAAGTCGCATATTGTATGATTTCATTTTATAATGTTCTTGCAGTACAGAAACAGAAGACAGGAAAACAGATTGATGGTCTTAGGAGTTAAGGAGGTCAAGAGAGAGGAAGATAAGTGGACTAAGTTATTAGAAAGGAAGCATGAAGGACACGAGAGGATAGAAATGTTCAGTGCCTTAGCTATATGCATGTAAATATCCTGGTTGTGATATTGCAGTAGATTACCATCAGAGAAATTGTTTAAAGGGTACAAGGGATCTATATGCTTTCTTACAGCTGCATGCAAGTCTGTAATTGCTTTAAAATGAAACATTTTACTTAAAAGAATGCAGAAATCCCTTCTCTTAGGAAGAAGATTCTACAAGATAACTTGCCCAGTAATTTCAACAAGACAATGCCATAAAGAAAAGGCAGCATATGAAAGCTGTTCAGTGAGACATACAACAATCAGACGCAATTGGGGATTTTTATCTTAGGTCTATTCAAACAAAAGTCTGTAAAAGATATTTTAATACCAAGTAGAGATACTTATATGTGAACTTGGTAATAGAAGATATTAAGAAATTAATGGTAGTTTCACTAGGTATATCAGTGGTCAGATAAATAATACTTTTATTTTCTAGATGGAATATAAATTGCTTACGGTGAATGTCATGATATAATTACCTCATTATAGCTACTTTAAGATACTGCAGAAAAATGAAGTAAATATTGCAACATGTTAATAGTTCTTAAATCTATGTGATAGAAATATGGCAGTCTGTTAAACTAGTCTCTTATGCATATTCAGATTTTCAAAACAAAAAATCAGTATTTCACTTCTACCTCCATGTAGAGTCCCTTTCTTTGCTCCACTTTTTGCAAGTTCTTTGAAAGTTGGTCAGTGGTAATGATCTCTAGTTCCAATTCAATTCTCTTCAAAACTGTTTCCAAGCATGTCACTTCTAAAGTTTTCTGTAAAATCACCAATGAATGTTAATCTAGTGGCTTTGATCCTCATTTCCTTGTTCTTTTTTAAGTATCATCTAGCTCAGCTAAGCCCCTTCCTCATCCTTGATTCACCTCCACTGGCCTCTAGAATGCCACGTTCTCTGGGTTTTCCCCATCCCTCACTGATTGTTTCCTCTGGGTATCTGATAGGTCTTCTTCTCTCTTTAATATCCTAATGAGGAAGTACAGCTGGTGAACCTATCTTGATCTTCTCTACTAACACTCCCTTGGTATTCTTATCTCGTGCCAGACTCTAATCTATATGCTGAGGAATGACAAGTAAGTATGATCAGCCCACACTTCTATTCCAAACTTCAAACTTGTGTATCTAACCCACATCATTTGAATACCTAATGAATTTCCTAAACACAATACTACTCTATGAACAGCCTTACTACCTCACCTGATGACAACTCTAACTTTTAAGCTTTCCAGCTAAAGACCCAGAAATAATCCTTGATTCTTCTCTTCCAACCCATCCATCCATAGCAATTCATCAGGACACCTTCATCAACTCTATACTTAAAATATGTCCAAACTTCAACCTCTTTCATTTTCTCTACCTTTATTACCCTGTTCTAAGGCAATACCATCTTCTGCTTTAATTATTTTAGTGATATCCTGTGCCTCTCCTACTTACCGTCTGAAGTTTATTCTTCACAACATCCAGAGGCATTCCATCAAAACATTAGGTCAAACCATCACAATCCTCTGCTAAAGCTGCCCAATGTCCCCATTTCACTCAGAGAAAAACCAAAATTATCATGACCCACAAGGCTCAGTAAGAGTGGGGCAATGATATCTCTCACCCTTCCTTTCTTATTACTCTTTCTTCATCCACAGCTCCACCTACACAATCTTGCATAGCAAGCCTACACTTACTTCTGGGCAATTGTTGCGTTACACTCTTTGACGTATTCCAGATAACAGCATGCATAGCTTGCTCACCTGTTTTAACTATGTTCACATTTTACCTTCTTGATATGTCTCCTCTGACCATTCTATAGCATGCAGTTTCCCACTACCTCCACCTAACACAAAGCTTGTATTTATGATCTTCTTTCCCAGATCTACTTTTTTATATAGCACATAATACCTTATAACCAGTTAAGTATTATATTTGTTTATTATATTTTAGTTTTGTTCTCTACTCAGTAAATTGTAAGTTGTGTAAGGCCAGAGATGTCTGTTCCTATAGTACTGCCTGGCACATGGTAAAATAACCTACTTTTTGAAGGAATTAATGCATATTGACTTATTATCAGCATATGTACTGAAAAAGAAGCAGCCCAAGCACTATATTTACTAATTCTATACTGTTTCCAAATTCATCAGTTTACTGAATCCATAATTAATGTAAAATAACACATTTTACGCTTAACATTTCTGAGAATCAAGTTCTTACTGACACTCTCCTGTCCTTATACTCAGAAGAACGGAGTCAAAAACAAAAATAAAACTCACACGATGTGGAAAGATCACCCTGGGTGTCTTGATAGCAGTGATTGCTGCTGTAGTCATTGGACTCCTTAGCTATTTTGTCACCTGTGGTAAGTATCCTTTACGTTTGGCTTTTCAGTAACAAGGATTTGTTGACTTCATACTGGGAAAATTAGGAAATTTGAGGAGGAAAGGGAACAGATGAAGTTTTGTTGCATTTTTTTTCTTGTAGTCACTAACATTTATTGCACTACTATTTAAAGCTTTATTGAGGAATAACTGACATAGAAATAATTGCACATTTAACATATATTTTAATGAGCTTTGGCATATGAGTCATGACGCCATCATTACAATTAAAATACTGAACACTCCCATCACTTCCAAAGTTTATTTGTCTCAGGGAATTCTAAGACTAGAGATTTGCTGTGCTTTTTTTTTTTTTCTTTTTCTTTTTGGGAAAGGTTTTTGGATTGAGACTAATGAATAGAATAAACACAGTCCTACTTGATACACAATAATTCTATAAGGAGGCAGTGAATGAGCTAACAAATAAATATAAAAGCTGAGATTTATTTATAAACATCTGAGATTTCTTACAACAAAAATAAAACTTCTTACTCTGAAGACTACATTTTTCTCTATAAAATATTTTCTACCCATAAAAGTCTTCCTTAAATATATGCTCATCTCTAGTATTGAATAGTGAAGGAATAATAAGTCTACAAATTTTTCCACATATATTTTACATAAAACAGGAAAAATTATGGAGTTACTAAGTTTAATTTCTCTTAAAAATAGCATATCATGTCAAGTTCTCTGGGTCGTGCTCTTATTTTAAGTTCTTAAGTATCATTCAGATTTATTTTATGGTACATATTGTGAGGTGCCATGTGAAAATTTGATATATGTGCATAATGTTTAATGATCTAATCAAGGTGATTATCATTTCCAACTCCTTAAATTTTACCATTCCTTTGTTCTTGAAACCTTCCTTTTTTAAATTCTAGTTCTTAGTGAAATATATACTTGTAAAAAACAGTCCTTAATATGCTACAGCATATTAAGGCTTTCTTCCACCTAACTGTTGTTGCATACTTGTTATCTGGCCTGTTTCTAGCCTCTGTTTCTCTGCACTTCCCAGTCACTAGTGACCACTCGTCTATTCTCTAATTTTATCGGCTCAACTTTCATAGCTTCCACAGACAAATGAGATCATTCAATGTGTCCTTCCTTCTACATGAGGAAATTTCTTCCTACATTCCAATAAGAGAGTAGTTCATTATTGAGAAAATACAGGAAGACCAAAAATGATGGTAAATGTAATATTTTTAATTAACTTTTATTTAATTACATCTACCTGTGCTTCCAAACCAAAAATCCATACAAGTATAGGAATCATAGTTTATTAAGTCTATAAGAACAATTATTGACATTCAAATAAACATTTTCCCCTGGAATCATCTGTTGCCACTATGCTCCCATTTTATATAACTCATGACTCACAAATTGAAAGCTATTGCTCAAAAACATGGTAGTATTTTCCAAAAAGAAGATGTTTACATTTGAAAGAGTCTGTCTAACCCAACCAACACCCATTTCAGTTTACAAAAGGAAAAGCACACTGACATAGACATAGAAAAAATGTGCAGAATGAAATACGAGGCAGCTCTCACAGGGACTAGGATTTGTAATCATCTCTGCTTCATCTTCCACATACACCTATTAGACACTTTGCAATGCCAGCTGTTACACTGCTAAACTGAGTTACAGTCATGACTTATGCCCATAAAACTATGAATAAGAAGTACTCACTTAAACGATAGACACTGAATTCATTGTCTTCAATCAAGGTATCAGAAGTTAGAGGTACGAAAGAACTTGAAGAGGTTATCTTTAGAAAACGATGTGCTTTAATTTCTCATACTATTATCACCATCCCAATGTGTGATGAATGAATGGTATTCCCCCTTTACATCAGCTAAGAGATGGGCTTCATAAAAAAGACCAATCAAAAAAAAGAAAGAAAAAAGAAAAAGAAAAAGAAAAAAAGACAAGTCACCTTTCAAAAGTCACCTTTCAAAGACACCTGCAGGTTTTGTAATACAACAGAGTGGAGTCTGACTCACACATGGAATATCTAAAAGATAAGAAGTGGTTTCTTGAGCTAAACAGATGATTCCATGGTTAAGAGTGCTTGCTGCTCCTCCAAAGGACACAAGTTGGGTTCCCAGAACCCACATCTGGCAGCATACAACCACCTATAACTCCAGCTCCAAGGGATCCAATTCCCTCTCCTGATCTCAGGTGCCTACACACATGTGTCATATACTAACACAGACACATAGACACACACACACAAATAAATAAATAATAAATAAATAAAATTATGTAAATAAAAATAAATCTTTAAAAAAATAGAAATGGGTTCTTGATGGTTCAGCAGTGTAAAGAGAAGGCGGTACCCATGGAAAGTTTGAACAGCTAGAGTTTGGACAGACACTATAAAACTGTTACTTATGGAGCAGGTAGAGACTTTCCAGAAAAATAAAGGTCCATACTTTCAGATCCTAACCAAGAAACTATCTGTAGAATTAATAAGATCTCAAGATAAAGAAGTGGCAGATGAGTCTAGGTGCCTAAATGTTGAGGAAGGAGTAAAACAAGTAGGATAGAGATTAAATTTATCCGTTAAAAAATAACTGTAGTCAAGACATCTCCAGCAATGAAGAGGAGAGGAAGCCAAAGACCAGAAGAAACAGACTTACAGTGTTCTTTTGAATGAATCTGTTGGCATTGTTTAAATATTTTGTAGTTGCTGCCCCAGACTCCAAACCCAGAAATAGTCATATCTTCACAGCAATTATTCTTTCACGTGAGTCAGTAGTTGTCTAAAGACAGCTGAGAAAACCAAAGCACAGTCTTCACACATGAATACCATTTTACCTCCACTTCGATTACTACTAAATCGTAATCATGTTTTCTATTTAGTTAACCTTCTCAAGAAGATAATTAGTACTCTAAATAAAATGAGAAAATGATAACAATGTCTAAAACTGCACAGATAGAATCAACATTTAATGAGTGACTGCTTTTTTTCTTTTTTATTGAGCTTTTTAAATTTCATACATTTCCCACTCAAATACAGACCCCCTCCCCTATCCATGCCTCCCCCTATACCCCCACCAAACCCTATGCATTCTGCCATACATGATGAGTCCTATTCATTCAGATGGTTGTACCCAAGTGTCCTTCAGTGTAAATGCGTCCTCACCCACCCACAGCTCAGGGACCATTGCAGAAGAGGAGGTGGAAAGTTTGTAAGATCCAGGGCTGGTTCATGAACACAGAGAGGTGGAGGCTTCCAGGCCACTGGAGGCTTGCTTATGTGAGCCTGCAGCACTGGTGGCATTGAGCAGGGGAACCATATCAGCTCAATTAAACAAGGGCCCAAAGGGAAGGTGAGAAATAGGTGGTGGGCCAGCACTAGATAGAGAACTATTTGAGACTGATTGTTGCTGAGTGAGGGAGAGAGTGACTACTTTTTAAAAGCAGGTATTAATCTAGGTGCTTTATATAGCAAGTAAATAAGTATAGCTGTTTTCTAATAAATACTTTGGACCCTAAAGTTTGAATTTCATATAATTTTCATATATCACCAAATATTTTTATTCTGTCTTTTTCAACCTTTCCAAATGCAAACTATTCTGTTCATAGAGTACTCAAAACCCGACTAGATTTGATCCTTCCCACCACAGTTTGGAAATTCCTGTTCTAGACCAGTGAATTTTAACCCTGACTGCACCTTTGAAAAACTTTCAAAAGTTTGGGTTTTTTTGTTGTTTTTTTTTTTACAAAAATGCTGCTAAATGGGCTTGGAATATAGCTCCATGATAGAACACTTACTTTGCATGTATGAATATCTAAGTTCAATTGCCAATTCCTCTGAGATGGGGGCGGTGGTATTACATATTAGTCAACTAGTCCCAAGTTATAGTTCTATAGGAGAAATAAATTCTGGTGTTCTATTGCACAGTCGGATGACCATATATTGTGATAACGTATTGTACATTTATTGTTTTAGTATAATATTTTTATTGATTTTTTGAGAATTTCATGAATTCATGCAATGTATTTTGATCATAGTCAGCTCCATTCCTCCCTCAACTCCTCCCAGCTCTACCACCCACCCTTCTACAGCTTCTAACTTTGTGGCCTCCTCTTTTTAATAGCCTACTTATTCCAATTTGTGCTGCCCATATATTCATGGGTATGGGGCCATCTGTAAGAGAAAGGTTGACCAGTCAAGGGTCATATCCTTAAAGAAAACTGACTCTCCATGCCACAGAAGTCATCAGCTGTCAATAATAACTCGGCTAGGCAACCACAGCTTGCAACCACAGCTACTATGCTTTAATGATTGCAATGGTCCTGTCACATCCAGAAGACACTGATTCTGTCTGGTCCTCCCTGACCTCTGGCTCTTACAGTCTTTCTGTCCCATCATTTGCAATGGTCCCTGAACCTTAGGGAAGGGGGTGATATAGATGTCTCATTTGTGGTTGAGCACCACAGATATTTATTCTCTTCATTTGACCAGTTATGAGCTTCTGCATTAACTGCAATCTACTGCACAAATAAACTCTGATGAGGTCTGAGAGCTGCACCAATTTATGATTGTAGAGATACAAATTTTCAAAGCAATGTGATATGATGTCCATTTTTTAAAGATGAGGATAAAAGGATTTTGAATATTGTTATCATAAAGAAATGATGTTGATGGAAATAGATATATTACCCAGATTTGAACACTATAAAATATAGATGTATTAAAGAATCAAATGATATCCTACAAATATTTACAATTATTTTGTCAATTTAGAGTAAATTAAGCCTGGCACAGTGGCACACACTTTTAATTCTAGCACTCGAGAAACAGAGGAAGTTGAGACCTCTGTGAGATGGAGGCTAGCCTGGTCTACATAGGGCTACAGGGAGACCCTGTCCCAAAAATAAAAATTAAATTTTATTTCTCTATTTCTTAAAAATATGAAAAAAAATACCTTTATACAAACCCTATTCCCAAAGATGCTGCCTGTAGTAAAACCCATAACATCCAAAGCTTTCCAGGTAACTCTAGTGGACAGTCAAGATTGAGAACTGCTGGCCCTAAGGAAGACAGATAAAGATATAAGATTAAGACATATGGAGATTATGGTGGTGGAGAGCTGGCTCGGGGGTTAAAAGCATTGGCTGCTATTGCAGAGGACCCAGGTTTGATTTCCAGCACCCACATGATGGCTAACAACTGTTCTTAACTCCAGTTCCAAGGGATTTGACACCCTGTTCTGACCTCCATGGGCATTGCATGACACAGGTGCACTTACATACATGCAGGTAATACAGTCATATACATAAATTAAAATAATAAATCAAATATTTTTTAAAAGACCCATGGAGGTTCAGGGGTGAGAGATCAAGATTCACTATGTCATTTCAAGGTGTCAGGGACCCACGCTCCTTTTTTAATGTAGCTCTGCTGTGCATAAACTTTGTCAAGGTCACCATAATATCCAAGGCACCTGAGCTGGTTAAAACCACTCTTTACAAATTCCAGCCAGTCAGTCAGAAAAACAAGTGTGACTTCTCTCAATAAGAAAACATCTTGGAAGCTCCAAATATATTTTTCATTCCATTTGACAGAAGACAGATGCATTTGGATCACTCCTAGATAAAACAGAGACCCCAAAATGCAGGTTTTATATTATGAGAGCACCTGCTCTGTTAAAAATAAGAGCTTGTATCATCATAGAAAAAGAGAAGAATGACAAGAAATGGCTTGTAGTTTATGTCTCAGGAAGTGGGTATTACATTACATCAGCTTAGTTTGTGAGGAATTGGTGAGGAAATTGACATGAGATTGCTTGTAAACTTTCCTGATATGCTTGGAGAAAGTTAATCTTTCTCACTAATTTATTTACAAATATTATTATGCTACTCATAAGTGAAAACTTTTAACCCCTTTCCTCCTCCTCCACAAATAGCTACTTTAGTTTCAAGAAACAGAAAATGAAAGCAAAAATCTAGGCGTCTATGCAAAAGCAATGCCTTCCCAAATTCACTTTTATGTGGTTCATCTTTTTTTGCTTTGTGTCTAAGTGCCAAAATTATAAATATGCAAGTTACTTTTCCTAGGGTGCCTCTTCAATGCCAAGTTTAATAATATATTCTGTAAAGAGCATTTTAAACTCCCAATGGCCTATTTGGGAGAACATAGTAAAACACTACTTTCACAAGTCTGAAACGTGGATAGCAGAAGTTGAGGACCAAGCTGACATCCAGTTGTGAAAAAATGCAGGAAGAAGGGCACTTATAGTGTTTCTGGCTTAATCATAAGTCCACATGTACATGTATAAGGCCAAACACAAAATGAAAAGAATTCATGAAATTCCATTTGTTATAAGCTCATTGACATCTATCTAAGCAATCAGTTTAAATGCACTTTCCCAAAAACAATTGCTGATTATCTCAAAGTAATTTTTAAATGTAAAGAAGAGAATTAGTGAGGACCCAAGTCTTCTTTAAGCTCTAAACCCTTACCCATCATGTGACCTTGATTAATTGAAAAAAAATTACCATTTTAAGAATGAAAATAACATTTAAAGAAGATATTATGTCCTAAGGTTTTTCTTCCCATAGTCTAAATTAGATTTGAAGAACTGGAACTGACCCTTTTACCATCCATTAGTTCCTATGAATGCAAATGGTAACACTCAATTTACTTCTTTCTGAGTCAGAAATCAGTAATCTAACAGGATAAAGAGCTACAAAGTCTTTCCCCTGTAGTACCTAGACAAGCAATATCATAGCAGAAACTGGATATTTCTAAAGATAAGTTAAGCAGTATTTGTCCAAATAAAAACGTAATGACAAAAAATGTATTTCTTTAGAATGGTCCTGAGTAAAGCCTGTGACAAGAAAATAGTACACATAATATTTAAAATCAAATGTCAAAACTGTAAATACTAGAAAATCAATAGCTGAGTAATTACAGAAAAAAGTTCCTTTAAAAATTGTTTACCAGGGTCCATGAGATGGCTCATCAAGTAAGGATGCTTGCTACCAAGCCTGACAACCTGCGTTCAAGCCCCAGGGCCAACATGGTAGAAAGAGAGAGCTGACTTCCACAGTTTCTCTAACCACAACAATGCTATGGTATATGCATGCCCTCCCTCCACAAAATAAATGTACAAAAAAATTTTAATTATTTTTCTAATTAATATATTTATTGAGATACATGAGAAATACAGAAAAACAAATAACAATTAGAGACTATCAATAATCCTACTAGTCAGAATAATGTAGCATCCTGACCCACAGTCCATTTTTAGACATAAATTTAATGTTGAATTCATTATACTAAGAGTAAATTTTGAATGGGAGAGTCATAGAACAAAATAAAAGAATATATTTCAAGCTTCTGTAACATTACCAAACTGTCTTCCAAAAATATGCTACCATTCCATCAGCTGACTGTAAATGTGCCAGACATTGTGTATCGTTTGTGTGTGTGTGTGTGTGTGTGTGTGTGTGTGTGTGTTATCCTTGCTGACTTAATCCAATAAACAAAGTGATAAAACGGTGTGCTTGCTATGCAAGTATAAAAATTTGGGTTCAAATTCCAAGCACTCACATGAGAAGCTAGGTACAACAGTGAACCTTTGCATCCTAGAACTGGAGACAGGTAGATCCTGGGGGATCTCTGCCCAGCCAATCTTGTCAAAACAGTAATTTTAGAAAACAATGAGCTTGTGTCTCAAAGGCAAGTGGAAAGGCAATTAAAGTTAACCTGATGTCAGTCTCTGGCCTCCACATGTACTCACACAAGAGGACCTACACCCTCACACACATATACCACACACACACACACACACACACACACACACATACATTCCCGTGCCTAACTTATTTTATTTTGTACTTAATTCTTTGTGAAAAGCATGGCAGACTGCACTAAATAAGTAACTGAAGCTACTGACAAAGAATTTTCTCAAAACATTGCAAAACGCTCTTCTTTCTCTCTTTTGTCTTCTAGTTCTCCTTCTTTCTCCCCCTTTCCTTTCCCTCCCTCTGTATGCTTCTGTCTTAGACTTAAGCATACAAAAGGACCTTAATAATTAAAAAGAGATATTTTCTATTAGAATTATTCCAGCAATGACGCTCAGCCTTGCTCCCAGTCCATTTCATTGATTTTGGTAACTCACAGGTGTCATCTCTTTGTTCCACTTATTTACTGCTCAGGACGTCAACTCATGCTTCATTTTATTTTCTCCATATTAATTTTAATTTCTTAGGCATTTTGTGAATAAGAAATCCTGTGATCTCACTGATTTTCCAAGATGTAGTATATGGCCATCACAAGGACTGAGATAATTACTACATTTTAATGTAATTTTGTTTTATAACGCATCTGTCCCCATATTGTCCAAACTTGAAAACTGGCACATTAAAAGTTTACATTAAAAAATCTTGAATACATTTTTTGTGAAAGGTTATAATTTAACACTCCTCCACCCAAGCAATTTCCACAATCACTGGGCATCAAGACCATTTCTATGTCAAGTAACCTCACATTTCATGAACAAATTCTATTTCAAATGCTTTCTTGGAATCAAAGTGGTTGAACAATGCACAATGAAAAAAACCTATCTTCTTTTTCTCCCCTCAGGAAAAACACCTTTCTACTATCACATAAGCTTTAAGGCGAAGAACATTGATTATGACAGCAAATTTGCAAAACCATATTCTCAAGAATATATGGACCTAAATAAAAAGATAGAGACTTTGGTAAGTTGAAAATGCTCCCCCCCCTTCCCGTGCAATGATCCTAAGTGTTAAGGTACTAGCAGTCACCTTCTAAGTTAGAAACAAGTTCTCAAAAATATCTTAGCTCTAGATTAAAAAGTCAGCTGTGTCAGAAAGTCAGTCTAAAAACTTGAACAGTGAAATGCGTAAAGGAAACACATTTCACGGAAACCTAAGGACTATGGTGCATGGGAGTCAACATTTCAAATGAACTAATAAATTAAATGAATAACATATGTACTGTCTCAAAAATGTATGACTAAGGCCAGGCTACTTCTGGTCATAAAATTAACTAGTCTTTTGAAGAGGAAGAAGAAGAAGAAGAAGAAGAAGAAGAAGAAGAAGAAGAGGAGGAGGAGGAGGAGGAGGGGGGCAACGACTGGCCAATCTAAAAGAGAATGTGACCCAAAATAAAAATCACTTTATAGGTCTTCACTGTTGGGGGAAGGCTGAAAACCATTTGCTTAGAAATTGGCTTTATATTAATGTTCAATGGTCAAAAAATTAGTTCTAAGTACCTATATTTAAAAATCAGGAAACTGGAGAGGATGGCTTAGCATTTAAGAGTACTGGCTGCTCTTACAGAGGACCCAGATTTGATTCCCAGCACCTACATGGCAGCTAACAACCACCTGTAACTCCAGTTCCAGGGGATCCAATGCCCTTTCTGACCTCCGCAGGTACTGTACAACATGGATGCACCTACATACATGCAGACAATACACTCAGGCAACATAAAATGAAAAATAATGAATAAAATATTATTTTTAAAAAATCAGAAAGAGCACATATAAATGACTTAACAGTACAACTCAAGACTCTGGAAAGGCAAGAACAAACCAAACCCAAACCTAGTACATGAGAAGAAATAACAAAAATCAGAGCAGAAATTAATGAAGTAGAAAGAAATAAAGCAAATACAACAAATCAACTAATCTAAGGGCTGGTTCTTTGAAAAGTTAAACAAGATAGGCAGATCCTTAGCCCATTTAACCATTACCAAGTTGACTTTATTCCAGAGATGCAGATATACGTAGTCAATAAATGTAATAAATCATATAAATGGACCTAAAGACAAAAATCACATCATTATCTCAATAGATGCAGAAAAGGCCTTTGACAAAATCCAACATATATTCATGTTAAAAGTCCTAGGTGGAATTGGTCTGGAGGGAACACACTGCAACATAATTAAAGCTATATACAACAAACCCACACCCAACATTATTCTAAATGGAGAACTGGAAGCATTCCCATTAAAATCAAGACCCAGGCAAGGCTGACCACTATCTCCACTCCTTTTCAATATAGTGCTTGAAACTCTTGCTAGAGCAATAAAACAAGAGGATGAAATTAAAGGAGTAATAATTGGAAAATAAATAGGTCAAATTATCACTATTTGCACACAACATGATGTTATACATATGAAGGTCAACCAAGAGTCTTGAGTGTGCTTTGGTCATAAGTGTCTGTTATCACAGATACTACTATAATTAACTCAGACGATTTATTAACAAGACTGACCCCTCAGGAGCAGTGGTGACATTTCCTAAGCAAGTTCCTGATAGAGCAACTGCAGACCCTCAATCTGACTAAAATTTGTCATCTTTCTACAACATCCCGCTGCATCCTAGTTTCTAATCAAACCAGAATCCTGAAAGTCTTGGTGTGTTTTTGCCATCGTGCAGAGTCAGTAGTTCAAAGAGGAAGGCAGAAAATTCTGAGTTTTTAGCTTTCTGATAAGAAGAAACAAATGGATACTGCCCAGTAGTTAAGAAAAAGCCTTTGGTAAAATATGCTAGACTAAGAGAGACAAATATGCTTGTTTTTGCTTCCAAGTGGAATTTAGATTTTAAAAGTATATAGGTAAGGCATTAAAATACAATAGGACTCTTTGGGAAGAGGAAGGGGATCAGTAGACAAGGATAAGGAGGCCAAAAATGAGGAAGAATGAGCAAAGAACATAATATAAATCCATGAAAATATAATGAAGCCATTTTATACAATGAATATTAATAAAAATAATAAAATGCAGAGACATAAATGGACTCAAGAGCCTTATTTAGCCCTAAAGTTAACAATTCATTAGCTATGTGACATTAATCATTTACTTTCTCTATACTTCAGTTTCTTTAAGTAAACACAAGATCTCAAATGCCAACATAATAAGGTTGTTTGTAGACATTACAGAAGTTGAAATGTGATTTAGGCAGAAGTCCTGTATTTTGTGAGTTTGAGGCCAGCCTGGTCTCCATAGCAAATCCAGGCCAGCTGGGGCTATAGGGAGACCCTGTCTTGAAAATCCTAGGATGGGCATGGTAGCACACACCTTTAATCCCAGCACTCAGGAGGTAGAGGCAGGCAGATCTCTATGAGATTGAGGCCAGTCTAGACTGCACAGCAGGTTCCAGGCCAGTCAGGGATATGGGGAGACCTTTTTTCAAAAAGTTTTAAGAAAAGACGTTCTAAAAAGTAATTACCTGAAATTAGTGCATCATTAATCTTTTTTTTTCATTTATAGTTGTTTTAGTTTTTGAACAAACTCTAAGTATACAGCAATGTTAATGATACTTCAAAACAAATTCTAAGAAAATTATCCTTTCTGCTCTGACTTCAGACCATTTCATTAAAATCAATTAGCTCCTGCTTACTTCTCCCATCATCCATGTCCACCAGTGATCACATCTTCCTTCAGTCTCCTTTAACAACTCTCATTCCTAGTTTCCAACACACCTGCTAATTTTTAAAAATTAGATCAAAAGAGATGCTGCTTTGCCATAGATGATAGTTTGTTAACCACAAAGAAAATGTCTTAATAGAAAACATTTTCATTGTTCAGTTATTTGGTTTTATAACGAACAAGTCAAGAAACCTGCATGCTTTTTCATTATTTCACAACTTCTTAAGAACAACTACAGGGAAACAAGATTGTACTGGTTACTTTTATGTTGCTGTGATAGAAACACCATGACCAAGGGAACTTATGAAAGAAAGAGTTAATTTAGTTTACTGTTCCAAAGGGGCAAGAGTCCATCATGTCAGGGAGGCATGGCAGCAGAGGTGGCTAGAATAGGAGCAGAAGCTAAGAGCTCACATCATCAAGCAGGCACAGGACGCAGAGAGCAGCTGGAGAGCTGGCAAGGCTTAAGAACTCTCTAAGCCTGTCCCCAGTGATGTGCTTCCTCCAGCATGGCCACACCTTCTAAGAACTCCCAAAACAGGGCCACCAACTGGGGAAAAATGTCCAAATACTTGGAGCCTATGGGGGACATTCTCATTCAAACCACCACAAAGATCTTAGCAACAATAATTAGCTTTATTACTTTTAGTATGATCTAAGCACTTTAATATCAATATTTAATCCTCACAATGTCCCCATTTCATACAAAGAAACTAAGACACTAAGAGATTCAGCTACCCAAAATCATACTTCAAATATGCTTCTACTCTATGACTTTTTGTCCTATAGAGTACCAAGATACTAGAAATTCTTGACCATACTTCAAATTATGTAAAAGTAACATTCAATAAGTAAATTCAATATGGTTTTCATCATATAAATGCATTGAGTTATAGATGTTCAGGAGTCCTGAGTTTACCCATACAAAGGAGGTTAACCAACCTTACACATAAAATCATTTAGTGGAGTGTCCAAAAGCAAGGGTGCATTAGTTAAGTATACAACCAGAGCATTGTCAAATAAAATGTCCACTGAGCTAACCTGAACCTGCTAGGGGCCCCTGTAGACATATGCCTCTATTTAATGCAGCCTACCAAATGACAGGTTCTCTATGGGATTGATCAGAATTAGAAATACGCAATTTTTAAAGAGTTAAAAAAGAAAATACAATTAGTAACAATAATAGCTTATTTTCCATTTACTATAAGTTAGCAATGTTACAGTTTGAATAAAAATTATATTAGTGTTCATTCAGCTCCATGTCCCTCAAAAAGCATCAGAATATCTAGAATGAATTCCAAGATATCTTAAGTTCAAATTTTATTATATTGGCTGTTTTAAAAACATTTATCTGATGGATTAAGTGGAGATTATTCTGAATTAAGATTCTAGAAATAAAAGAACTAAGAAAATTCAAGCTTTATTTAAAATGGAACCAACATCATGGCACTATTATTTGTATTTGAAGCACTTTAAGGGTATCTTAGTTTCATTTCTCTTGTTGTGATAAAATATCCTGATTAAAAAGCAACTTAGAGGAGGAAGGATTCATTCCAGCTCACAATTCCAGGTGGTAGCAATCTTTATGGGAAGTCACAGTGGCAGGAACCTGAAGCAGCTGCTCACATCACATTCATAGCCAAAAGCAGAGAAATGGATGCTCACTTACTTGCGCCCAGCATGATCTCTCCGTGCCTACAGCTCAGGACCCCCTGACTAGAGTAGTGCCAGCTACACTGGACTGATTCTTCCCACATTAATGAACTCAATCAAGGCAATTCTCCAGAGACCTGCCCACAGGCCCTCAATGTAGACAGTCACTCATTGAGACTCTCTTCCTAGAGGATTCTAGGTTGTGTCAAGTTGACAAAGCTAATCATCATATTTCACTTCTTGTCAACTCAACACACAAACACATCACTTTTAGGTCATAACCTTTCACTCCTTGTCCCCTAAAATCTAATTTTTTTCATAATATAAAATACAGTCCAACTTTTTTTTCTTTTTTTATTGAATGCTTGTGTATTTCATGTAGAACAGCTCAAACAATCTTAATCATCTTTATACCTCTGTCCCCACTGGCACCCTCCCATAACCCCACACACACTGGAGCTCATATACTCTGTCATCCTTGTTAAGGCCCACTGGGTTGTCAGTGTCCTCAGCCACTCCCCAGTGCAAGTCTGTCCATTAAGCCTAGTTACCCTATTTAGAGTCCCTTTTTTAGGAAGATCAGATCTTCTTCATCTAGCAGCAATCAGTTGCCAACGTTCCTTCAGGGCAATCAACAACTACCTAATTTGACTAAAACTCACTCAGAGGAAGGAAACTCAAGGCTGGTAATGTAAACATAACCTAATACACATGGCTGGTGTGGCCAGAGATCTTAGAGAAAACCCCAAGACTGTCACATCGGTAGACTAATCTGATTTCTTACTATATGCAAAATATGTATCCTTGTATTTACAGAAAAATATCCCAGTCACCACTCATCAAAGAAGCTCATTTTGCACCAGAGACAATTACCAAAAATTAAAAACAGTTGATATACTTCCAACATATGAAGGCACAGACTAACTTTATTCCAAAGGGAAAAATCAGATCATCATAAGGAACAATAAGAATGAAACAAAACCAAAGCAAGGCAAATATCAACTCTTGTAGCTGCAACATCCAGCATCTGGACACATAATGTAATTTGGGCTCCAAAGGGCTTGGGTAGTCCCGCTTCTCCAGTGCTGCCACCTGTAGCACACACAGCTTCTCTCCTGGTCTAAGGCTGGCTTCACTCTCTGTCTGCAGTCCTTGTCAAATGTCCCACTGTCCCTGCATCTTCAATATCCTGGGGTCTCTATGGCAACTGATGGTTTTCTTTCACAGCTTCACACAATGGCCTACAAGACTTTTCCACAGGGACTCCCACCCTGCCACACAGTGCCAGGCTTCAGCTGCTCTCAATGACCGCTCAATTTTCATGCCTTCAAAACCAGTACTGTGTGGACAGTGCTTACACTTCCAAATCTGCTGCTAGCTCAAAAAAGATGAAGCCTGATCCAGTGACCGCAACTGTAACAGCTTCTGCGCGTTAATCCTGAGGAAATATTTTCCCGTTGCCCCGATGAAGCACAGAAGGATTCATCCCAATGGTGGTGATCTCAACGATCACAGCTGCCTCCTCAGGCCTCCCTGATGAGTGCATTCAGATTCTTGGCCAAACTATCACATGAATAGTCCCCCATTCCTGTTTCCCATAGAGAACCTGTTACCCTCAAACCCCCATGAGACTTAATTGTCCACCTTGCTCTCAGCATTCTTGTTCTCTAATCCCCCACTAAAACAGCCCAAGTTTTGCTTACAACACTCAAGGGCTCTTCCAACACAAAGTTCCAGGCTCTTTCACAAAATGGAGATATACAAGCCACATGCTCACCAGGTTTGTTGTAGCAGTGACCCCATTTCCTTAGTACTAATCTCTGTCCTAATTTCGTTTCTGTTGCTGTGATAAAATGTCCCAACAAAAACCGGGTTAGAGGAGAAAAAGTTCACTTCAGCTTACAATTCCAGGTTATAGCCCATCACTGTGGGAAGTCACGGTGGCAGAACCTGAAGCAGCTAGCCACATCACAACCACAGTCAAGAGCAGAGAACAACAAATGTGTGCATGCTCGTGCTCAGCTCAATCTCTTCACTCTCACACAGTTCAGGACCCCCTCCCTAGGAAATGGTGCTGTCCACAGTGGACTGGGTCTTCCCACAGACAAATCCAATGAGAAAATCTTACTAAGGTTCTCTTCCCAGGTGACTCTAGGGTGTGTCAAACTGGCAAAACTAACCATCACAGAGGGCAACACATAGAAATTGCTAATGTGCTAGTATACTTTTCTGTAACTAGGAAACATAGATATAAGAAATAAATATGACTGGAGAGACGACTCAGTGGTTAAGAACACTGAGTTCAGTTCCCAGCACCAAAATGGCAGTGAACAACCTTCCATAATTGCAGTTCCAGGGGACTCAGTGCCCTCTTCTGACCTCTGTGGGCACTGCACACACATATATGTGGGCAAAAAACTACAAATAAAATAAAAATAAATAAATGAAAGAAAGAAAGAGAAAACAAGAGAAAGAAAGAAAGAAAGAAAGAAAGAAGAAAAAAGAAAGAAAGAAAGAAAGAAAGAAAGAAAGAAAGAAAGAAAGAAAGAAAGAAAAAGAAAGAAATCACAGGAGAAATTTTTTAATCTCACTAAAAAGATTTTCTTTGAAACAGGGTCTTCCTGTAGCCCCAGCTGCCTGGAACTTGCTATGTAGACCAGGCTAGCCTCCATCTCACAGAGAACCGCCTGCCTCTGTCTCCCTAGTGCTGGGATTAAAGGTGTGCATCACCCTCTCCCTGGTTAAAAAATTGTATTTTTATTGCTCTCATCCACACTTCAGTTCTCAACTTTTAAAATTAGCTTGTTTTAATATAAAAATCTGAGTTGCTGAGCTGTTATTTAATATATAAAACAAAGGTTTTTTTATTTCTTTAGTAGTTTGTGCCTAAATTGTGTTA
>NW_008355824.1:614686-648555 GCF_000622305.1 Nannospalax galili
AGAAAGAAAGAAAGAAAGAAAGAAAGAAAGAAAGAAAGAAAGAAAGAAAGAAAGAAAGAGAAATTCTAAATGTTAAAGCTATCTGCATGCCTGAGGAATCATTGTAAAATAAAGAAGGGATCATAGATCCAACTTTTACTTCATTTCTGGGAATACCAAACTACCAAATAGGTACTGTCTCCTTTGCGTCCACTTCTAGAGCATTGGTGAGATAGAGAACCATCTAGCTATCATTTGTCACACATAAAACTATGACAACAATGGGGCTGGAGAGGTGGCTCAGCGGTTAAGAGCACTGACTGCTCTTGTAGAGGATCCAGTCTCCATTCCCAGCACCCATGTGGTGGCTACGAACTGTTCTTAACTCCAGTTCCAGAGGAATCTGAAGCCCTCTCTCTTCTGACCTCCGCAGCATTGCATGACACGGGTGCACTCACATACATGCGGCAATACACTCATACACATAAAATTAAAAAATTAAATTAAAAAATTAAAAAATATGACAAAATATTTTCGACATATTTTTGAGATGATATTAAAGGGGGAATTTTAGATGAAGATAATCATAAAGGAATACTATCCTGACACTACACTAAAATTTGATATTTTAAAGACCAGAAAATCATGAAAAAATATTATAGTGATCTAGTCAGTTTATCTTAAGAATTTGTACTTTATTCTTAAATATTTCAAAGGATAATCTTATATTTTTTAGTTGCTCAGTGTACCCATATATTTGTGCTTTGATCAAATTCCTACTTTATTCAGAAACGTGTATTAATTACTACATTTAAGTCTTTTAAATCTTTGGTAAATATTTTACCCTTTTTAGGTTTTTGTTTGTTTTGTTTTGTTGAGACAGAGTCTCACTCTATAACCCAGGTTGGCTTTAAACTCATGTAAATCCTGTCTCGGCTTCCCAAAGTACTGGGATTACAGACATGACCCACCATGCCTGGCTTGATAAATATTATAATTACTTCTCACCCATAAAGATGATTTTAATATTATAAGTGGCCATGAATTTTCAGTTAGAAACCCAACCTTGGAATCATGATTTTCAAGATCTTTCCATTACCGTATTACTAATCCTCTTTCTACAAAATTGTTACACATTTAACAAAATAACAGGTAGAGGCAAGAGAAGCAGAAGCTCAAGGGCAGCCTCAACTAAATAGCAAGTTTAAGGCTAACCTGGACTACATGAAACTCTGTCTCAAAAATTAATAAATAATGTCAGATGTGAGTAGTTAATTAATGTATTTCATTATTTCAAAGAAAATAAGGCACTGTACATTAAACACAGAATCAAACATACTACTCAGTCTTACACTAATTCAATAAGAAAGAGAAAAGGCTATAATAATAATATGTATGTTGAAAAGAATGAGTGAAAATGTTGTTCTACACAATATGACTACTTACTGAAGACCCACGAAACTTGATGGGCACATTGCTAGAAGCCATAGTGCAGTCTAATACAAAAATAACAAAAATAACTAAAAATAACAAAATTCATGCTTTCATTTTAAACATTATTTCATAACCACAGAACTAAGACAAATTCTATAAGACTTATATAAACAGAACTATAAAACCTTACTGAACAGCATAAAAATAGAGAGGAAGAATATGCCTCTGCAAGAGAAGCCTCATTATCTAATTATAAAAATCCCAACCAAATTTATCTATAAAATAATTATAACCAGGGTGGGGGCTGGCAAGATGACTTAGTGGATAAAGGCACTTGACAGGAAACCTGAAGACTTGAGTTGAATCCCTAAATCTACATGGTGGAAGGAGAGAACCAATTCCCAGAGGTTGTCCTCTGACCTCTATATGTACCTCCTACACACAAAATAAATAGATAAATGGGTATAATATTTTTAATTCCATTAAGCTATTATTAGCAATCTACCTGTTAATCCTAATTATGCCCATCAATATTGTACCTCTGCTTTGAATACCTTCAGAAATAATCTAATTCAGTTTGCCTTTACAGTTGTTAATATGCTCCCAGACCTATTATCCCAAATATCTCCTTAAGTACAGAAGTCAGTCAGTGCTGCCCATATTCAAACAATATTTTGAAAGAGGAAAACAACTGAAGGCGAGAAATCCACCAGGAAGAGAGGACAGAATGAGGAGTTGTTTAGAAGGAAAAACAACCCTAGATTTATAGAATCCACAAAATTATTTCTGGGGTACAGATAAGCTAACATTGAAATTATTCTGAGTATATAAGTAAATATATGATATTATCTTTTCAAAATATTCTCTTTCCCACAGAAAAAGATACAGTAATGCTATTGCTCTCCTAGAATGCAGAATACTATTTCATGGTCTTTTCTTCACAGACTTTATAAACTAGATCATATATCATCATCTTAATAAACATTTTTTTGAGTCTATATTCATCTCCCAATCGGTTCCATGTTCCTCTGAGCAAAGTTTTGTCAGATAAGTTAGCCATGCTTTCTGTTTCCCTGGCACTTTAATTCGATCAAGCAGATATCCCCTTCTTTCCCCTCTAAACTGATTTAATGAAGAACACCAAAGACTTTGCAACACCAGATCTACTGTTCACTTCCTCATTGAGCTTCTTGACAGAGGTTTCCTTCCCTCCTGAAAACTTCTTTTTCTAGCTTCCATAACACCGCCCCCATTTTCTTCATGTTGACTAGTTGTTTTCCCCTGTTGACTTTGCCAATTCCTAGTCATCTGCAGATGTAAACACAGGAGTCAAACACTGCTATTCAGAGCCAAGTTTACCTCACCCATTTCTCTTCATCACTGCTCTCTTCTTTGTTCTCTACCTAGACTCCCTGTGACTATCACATCTAAACCCACTATTTAAAAGCCAGGGCCATGATCTTCACACCCAAAATCTATTCTTTCCTTGGTCTTCTCCATCTCAGTAAAAAAAATACTAAAATCAAATCTCAAAATTTTTTGATTATTTTTAATGTATTTTATATGCATGAGTGTTTTGCCTGCATGTATGTAGGTGTACTGTGTGTGTGCATTGCCTACAGAGGCCAGAAGAGGGTGTTGGATCCCTTGGAACTAGAGTTACAGCCAGTTTTTAGCCAACATGTGGTACTTGGAACTGAACCCTGGTCCTTTACAAGAGCAGCTAGTGCTCTTAATTGCTGATCTATCTCTCCCACACATTTTAAAAATTAATAAATCATTTTTAAAATATCTACATAAAGATAAATAATATCAAACCACCTAAAAGTAATAGTTTTAAATGCAGACTTTCTCTTGCTCCCTCCCTCTTTCTCTCATCTCTCTCATTCTTGCTTGTCTTTTCCTACTATTTTCTCTCCACACTTATCCTCAAAATCTACCTCCAAATAACTACAAATAAAACATTTGCCATGATAGCATGTTCTGTTCCTTTTTATCTCCTTTCTACCTATTGAAAAGCAAACATACAGAGATGAATGTTTGACAATATTTTATCAAAATGTCATGTCATAAAAATTGCTGATTTTTCTCAGTAATCTTCCTAAAATTTTCCCAAAGTCAATGTAAAAGTTTGTTCTTTTCAGTGTTCCCAGAATATCCCTTAGTGGAGATGCAGCGTGATGTTCTCAGTGCTTCTGTATCTGTAGGAACCTGCTGTTTCTAGGCCTTGACGAACATAAATAGGCATTTTAAAAACCTTGTTCTACCTGCATTCTTATATTTTTTACATTTACATTTTTACATTTACAAGTCCCTAGACTAAGATTTCTAAAATCAATAAAGATTTTAATTTTTTTTAGAAATGCTACCATGTAACTATCCAAAAAGTTAAAACAGCTGACATTTATACCAGTAGTTCAGTTGAGTACCCTTCCTCCAGCTCCATCAGCAACAGTTTTTGGTAACTCTTTTCGGTAAATGTAACACGAGAATGTCATTAATAATTCAAAATATTTTAGATACTTTATTTTATTTAGCATTTCAATTCACAAATTCGTATCTCAAAAATTAAAATCATCCTTTTAAATTGACCTACTAAATTTTAATCTTGACAATTTTGCATTTCAGTTCTAGTCTTTTCCAATTTCTAGAATACCTGAGTATTCTTAGGTGTGCTTTTTTGGCATTGTTGTTTAAGGTGCAGTATTTCCTCCAGCAGTTTTGTTTGGATGAGCAATTAGTCTGTATTTTGTTTTCTGCCTGGTGGTCTCCTTTATTTGCACTATTCTATTTCTTTGCTGCCATTGTCTTTTGATTGAAGACAGCCACAGGAGATGGAATGGGAGATGTTCTTAAATCCTACTGACTCTGTTTGGGGTCAAGGCATTCTACCTCTCAGTACCAAAGCCCCAAGAAGAGAACTGCTTCTTTCTATTCTGTCCTCTGTACAGGTTCATGGAAGAGTCACACTCCCTTTGAAGCTCCTTATCAGCTTTCATGGGACCACAGAAAGATCCAGACAAGACCAGAGTCCACTACAAGGACCCATGAGGGTCCTTCTTTGCACAAGGCCTCGGGGTTCTTGCTTCTGTCATTGGGAAGAAAGTTTTTTTATTAATCTTTCTACTTCTTTGATTCCCATAAAACTTGATTGCACCTTCTTGGAGGAGAGGCAGATATACTGGGATTAGAAAGGGTAGGATATATTGTTACATACCATGTCTTCATGATCTCTGCATTCGCTGTACTTATCAATAACAACAAAACTCCTTACCATGGCATATACTTCTGAAAGCTAAGGCCTTAAATCTCATCCCACCTACCTGGGCAAATGTAACATATAATATCTCTTTTGCTCATCTAGGTCACAAATCTCTCAATCACACCAATCTCAATCTTACTTAAACTCTCACACTTGCTATTCTCTCCACCTAGAAAGCTCTACTCTTCTCCCTTTGACTTTCATCTTCCAGGCCTATTCATATGTCAGGTTCTCAAAGAGGCCTTATCTGAAGCCTGATTCACCTCATTTCATTATTTCATATCTTCCTAACACTTAATAGCATCTCAAGCTATCATATTTATATATTTACCTCTTGATATGCTTATTACCTGTCTCCTCCATAGTATTATCTAATAAATTAATAATTTGCTGAATAAATGAACATATTCCAGTTGCTTTCATGCAGGAGGAAAAATATAAAGGAAATCTTTTGTTGATTCCAACAAAATGCTTTTTATGGGTACTATGATTGCCAATATGTAAAATATAGTAAGGATAGATCATCATCTGATGTTGAAGGTCTTTCAGGAAGTCATTTATTACTTTGGAAAATGGGAAGATTAGTTGAGAAAGTGATTTCTGCACAAAATTTTTCTTAACAGATGTCTGTGCAAACCATTTTAAGCCTGTCATCAGCATATAATGGAAAATGAAAATATTTGATTTCCACGCAAGCATTACAAGTTCTGCTGTAATGTGCACACACACACACACACACACACACACACACACACACATACACACACACGAATCAGAAACATCTCCTCTATGCACATTACTGCTGACTTTTATAATACTGATATTTCAATAAAATTTGCACATGGGCAGTAAATCATGTTCATTGTTCCTTTGACTTCATCTCCTCAAAATTGTATTTTAGCCTATCATGCTGCTCCTTGTGATCTGGGAAAATATTAACATTTCATACTTGATGGAATTAAGTAATAATTTAATTGCCATGATGCTTAAAGAGTGGTTTCCAGGCACAACAGAGAAGTTGCACATATGAAGTAACAGCAGTTGTGACAGCATGTACAAGACACAACTGCTTGGAGAGGGAGAGTAAGCTTTCTTTAAGAATGTGGCCTCTGGATACACTCAAGTGGGTGACCACATATCCAAGAATATGTGAGTAGAACAAAATATGCTCCATGGATTTTTGTTTATAAAAAGATGACACAATATTGGTGGGGTAAGGAATGGGGAGAGGACCTGGGAAGAGTCGAGGGAAGGGAAGTGAATATGATCAAAATACATTGAATGAAATTCTCAAAGATCTAATTTTTAAAATAAAAACAAAAGAAGTGAAACTAAATAAATTTGGGTATATGGGATCAAACTGGGTAATGGATAGCTTGTTATACTATTCTTTTTGTCTTCGTATAAATTTCAAATCTTCCAAAATGGTAGAAACTTAAAAAGATAAGTTATGCCATTAACCCTTTTTTCTTTTTAACAGATAAATGAAACATTTCATGGATCCAAACTGAGAAGGCAGTATGTCAAATCTCACATTGTCCAAGTAAGGTATGCACAGCAGCCTGAGAGGCAGAGCATTTTGACCTTCACCCTCATTGTTTCCCAACAGAATATGTTTCCTTGGTGTTCTAGTTTGCTTTCTTTTGCTGTGATAAAACACTCTGACCAAAAGCAACTTGGGAAGGAAGAGGTTTATTTCATCTTACAGTTCAAAGTAACAACCATAATTGAAGGAAGTCAAGGCAGGAACCCATGGTAGGAACATGGAGGCAGGAATTGAAGCAGAACCATGGAGGAACACTGCTTACCAGCTTGATTCTCTGCCTTATTCAGCTCTCTTTCTTACACAGCTCAGGTCCACCTGGCTAAGGATGGCACCACCTCTCTAGGCAGGGCTCTCCTATATCAGCCCAAAATCAAGAAAATGCCCTACAGACAGGCCCACAAGCCAATCTGATGGAGAAAATTCCACAATTGAAGTTCCCTCTTCCCCGAAGTCTCTAGTTTGTTTCAAGGTGACAAAAACTAACAGCATATATAGTGGGCCATTATATTGTAGAAATAGAATTGAATTTAAAAAAAAAAGCCTTCGATACTTCAAATGTGAAAAGAAGTATTTTATAGTTTGTTAGAAATTTGTCAAACCACAACCTTGAGTTACAGCTAATTATGAGCATCAGATAAAGGTTAAATGGGTTTGTTTTCTGATTGAAGGCACAAAATCAAACAGTAAATATAAACCGAGAGTATACTTAACACTTTTTTAAATGAGTAAGAGAGGACTGGATTGGGGGCTGGAGAGATGGCTCAGTGGTTAAGAACACTGGCTCTTCTTGCAGAAGATCCGGGTTCAAATCCCAGCACCCACATGGCAGCTAACAACTGTCCGTAACTCCAGTTCCAAGGGATCTGACAGCCTCTTCTGTCCTCCACAGGCATTGCATGACACGGCTACACGTACATGCAGGCATAACATTCATACACATAAAAAAAATTTTTAAATATTTTTTTTTAAAAAAAATGAGAGAGGACTGAATAGGTACCTCAGCAGTTAAGAGGACCTGGGCTTGGTTCCCAGCTCCTACATGATGGCTGACAACGGTTGGTTACTCCAATTCCAGAAGATCCAACATCCTTTTCTGGGCACTGTGTGCATATGGTGCACTTACATACATGCTAGCTCCTTCAGGAGTCCAGGGAAAGTAGGAACAGGGGTTGATGGATCCCTAGAGCTCCCTGTGCAGCTACTCTGGCCTATTGGTAAACTGTAAGTTCAATGAGGAAGCCTGTCTCAAAAAACAAGAGGCAGAATGAGCAAAGAAGACACCCAACATCAACCCCTGGCCTCCACATGCACACATGAACACACATGTAAACACATCTACACATAAAAATTGTTTAATTAAATAAAAGAACTCTGGGCCAGAAAGATGGCTCAGAAGTTAAGGACACAAACTGCTCTTGGAAAGGACCCAAGTTCAGTTCCCAATACCCATATTAGGTGGCTAACAGCCTCTTGAAACAACAGCTCCAGGATATCCAGGGTCTCTGACTTCCTAGAGGTACTGCACACACATGCATGTGTATACACACACACACACACACACACACACACACACACGCTCACACACACAATTAAAAATTAAAAATAAATCTTTAAAAGAAGAAGTGAATCCAGAGTGATACTACTTAAGAGGATAAAATATAAGACAAATGAGCTACATGTAGGAGGAAAAAAATAGCTACAAATGCATAGAAAGATTAATATGCCTGGGAATCTTATCTCTGTCTAAAATTAGAACTTACAGAATTGTAATTTTTAACTTAATTTTAAGTAATCCATGTTTTTAACCAGTAACTCCAGAAGACTCATTTAACCTGTTTACAATCTTATGTGATTATATGTTTCTATTTTATAAAACGAAAAATTAAAGCAAAGATGAGCTAAGTGTCATGTGAAGGTGCCACACTGGATAAATAATAAACATTCATTTCAAACATAGGCAATCTTATCTAGATTACTATATTAATTTGTTTAGTCTCCAGCTTTTGCTCCTGCTCACTAGAGCAATGTGTCTACTACAGTCAGGCACCCAGTCCTCCCACAGAAAGTGGGAAGTGGGCTTTTCATCTATTTGATCTCTATTTTTAATTTTTTATCTATTATTATTTTATATGATGTGTGTGAGTGAGTGCAGGTTTGAGGACAACTTGTGGAAGTCAGTTCTCTCCTTTCATAAAGAGTTCTGAGGAGAAAACTCAGGTAGTCAGGTTTGTCGGCAAGTGCCTTTACCTGCTGAGCCATCTCACTGGCTCTGGTGGCCATTTTTGAACGAGCTGACTGTGAAGTCCCTGATGAGGACATTTCCTGTATTGAAAAATTGAAAAGAAAATAAAGAACAAAGGAAAGTTTGTTTTGAAATAAATACTCTAAAACCAGGCCTATAATCAGGGATAATCCTGTCTAACATTTCATAACACTAAAGGGCCCATTTAGTTCCTCTCAGCCAAGGCATCTGCACTGATTCCTTCTTCCTGGAACATTCCTCCCCTAGATCTTAGCATAACTCACTCCTTGTCTTGGAATCTCATTCTAAGTGGCCTTCCCTGAAGCTCTTTCCCACTAGCATATAAACAGCAGGAGCACAGGGAACTTGTACTGCCACACCAATACAGCACTGTCATCTAGAGTGCCATTTGGCATGCTGTCTAAAGTAATACATTTGTTGAATAGATGGATGGACAGATGGATGGATGGATGGATGGATGGATGGATGGATGGATGGATGGATGGATGAAAACTTTAGCAATCAAAAGGAATACTTCCTGTAGAAAAGAAATTTCATTTTTCATATAAAATTAAAGATAATTTATGAACCCAGAGAAAAGTAAAAGTAAAATAACTTAATTAATGTTTTCAATAATGAAGAGGAGTCTAGGATTCCATGGCATCAGAATGAGAATACTGTGTCTATATTTAGCTTGGTTTTAGGTTTGACTCAGGAAAAACGTTCAGAATGACACCCATAGTTTAACAAAATATTTAAAATAAAGTAATATGATATGTTTTCATCAATTCCATAAGGAACAAAGAGATTGTCCCTATACATCAGATAAGATTAGCAATTCACCTATAACTAAAAGTGGAAGAGATGAGAAGAATATCTAATAAACTGACATAATTATTAATCATTTAATGTTATACAAAGGAAACAAAAATATTTATATCCTCAAAAGGAAAGTCATCTGGTACACATACACTTTGAAACATAAACTAACAAGGAGCAATTTAGAAATTAATATGTTTATTTTAAGTTATCATAGAAGGAAAGATCAGAAATCATGTCATTATACTCACTGATAAAATTCTGGATCTGGGCATAGTTTACATTTCATTCATGAGTGTTATGAAGGTTTGGAAGACTGTATTTTCAGGATCTTCTTAAATCACATAGAGCTCCAGGTTGTTGATTTTCAGAGAAATGCCCAGGAAGGCATTACAAGGCAGGGAATAGAGAGTAGAACCGAATAGGTATTCCTTAAATCCAGTATAGCTGCTCCCTTTTAAAATGCATGTCTCATAGAGTTGCATCTTCAAATCAAAATAACAAATAAAATAAGCTCACTTTAAACACTTTTGCTCTCAGTCCTAATATCCAACAGGTAAGAGACAAATGGCTCATTATTATCAATTGTAACTCAATTTTTTATTATTGTTTATTGTTTTGTTGTTGTTTGAGTTGGGTTCTTTGGGGGGCAGTTCTTTTTGTTTTTGTTTTGTTTTTTGACAAGGTCTCCCTAGTCCCAACCTGCCTGGAAGTTACTACGTGGACCAGATTGGCCTTGATCTCACACAGATTGGCCTGTCTCTGCCTGCAGAGGGCTAGGATTAAAGGCACATGCCACCACTCCCAGCATGGCTCAGTTTTTTTTAAGGATAATAAATGATCTATTTTTACTTGTTTCTCCATTGTTCTCTTTTTCAAACTTATTTTATTTTTTAATAATTTATTATTTTTTTATATGTATGAGTATTTTATATGTATGAGTATGTATGTATTACTGTCATATAGTAAGTGTGCCCGTGTAATGCCCGTGGAGGTCATTAAGAAGGCATTAAGTCTAGAACTAGAGTTAGGTTGGAACTAGTGTTAGGTTGAGCCACCATGTGTGTACTGGAAACCAAACTGGAGTCTTCTGCAAGAGCAGCCAGTACTCTTAACTGCTGAGCCATCGCTCCAGCCACCTCTGCTGTTTTCTATTAGTTCTCTGTGCAGAGTCCATAATGGATTTACAATACACAAATACATTTATATTAACAAATAATTTTCATTCATCACTCTAAGATATTCAAAATACCTCAATATCTGTTACCTACAAGATGCTCTCAATCCAATGTTTTTAAAAGCCTAGTAACTAAGATTATCACCCGCAATTGGGACATGAGAAAACATTAAGTACAGAGCTTGCTATAGTTGCTTTAGTTGGCAGATAGCCGATCTAAAATTCAAACTCAGTTTCCTTGAATCTAAAAAAAAAAGGTTGTTTCACTATGAACATGAAATGTTATTTCCACTCCCTTAAGAGGGACTGGGTGGTTAGCAAAGGATAAAATAATTCTACGTTATTGTCTTAACCTCTTCTTGTTTAGAACTCCCCATCCCTTCCACTGAGTGACAGAGATTCAGTCATAAAATCATAATCTATTTATGTTTATGTTTTACAGCCAAACCAAAGGGAAAGTGGTAATACATGTTGTGCTGAAATTTAAGTCCTGTTATAAGAATAATGCAGAAAAATTTTGGGACAGAATTGAAACTATTTTGTATCAGAAGCTCAAAAGCCAAAATGGGTCATTACTTATAGATTCTTCCTCATTTAAATTCTCAGGTAAGAAAATATATAGTGTTGAATGACTTTCGTCTCTTAATTTGAATATGATGAAACATGAAACAGAATTCCTTTCTTTAAATATTGAATCATTAAAATGTCTATCTTTATCTATCATGAAAGTAAACAGGGTCCCAAATAGCATTTTTTGTAAAACAAAGTAGCCTTGAAACTGGCTTATTCTGTGGGTCGTGATGCCCTTATCTATTCCCCGTATGGTCTCAAGAATCTGGAATTCCAGAATCATCAGACATTTTCAACATTAAATTCCTTTCTTGATATACCTTTAAGGAAGGAACTTATCTCATACTATCACATATAATCTGATTTTTATTTTTACTCATCAAACAACATTGTTCAAAGCAGTCATTATTCCTGATTTATGAGAGTAGCTCAAGGTTTGAAAAAAGTACAGTCAGCTGTTGGGATGAGCTACCATTTCTCCACTATAACAAATCTAATCACAGGTAGGAAGTATCACCACCTCTATAGGAAGGACTAACGATTGCTGGGGTGAGGGAGATCTAGGCCAAGTCTTCATTTTCACTGATGATCAAAAAATCAAAGAGCAAACTCTGAATGTGCTTCTCCTGGATAACAAGCTATCACAGTGGTGAAATGAGACTCTCCTGAAGTTGTGCAATATTCTTTTACAGTCTTTCTTCTCACGTAGCTCATTCTATATACAGTGGTCTCAAGAAAGCAGAAAGAAAGAAACCTTCTACCAGGTGGAGAATTTGTATCCAATTCATATGCTAACAATATAAACCCAAATGTAAAAGAAACAAAATTATATTCCCAGTATTCTTCCAGTTTTTAAAATATTATATAAGAACTCAGGAAAATAGACACTCTGGAGGCCCCTTCCAAACACTTGATTTTTCTCATTAACCATTCTTGAGAGTTGTTGTAATAATCATTCTTGAAGATTTGTTATAATGCCATGCTACCATACTCTCAAGATTGGTTAAACGTAGCAGACTAAGTACAGTCTGTGCTCTGGTATTGTCTTAAGCGCTACTTGTTATTTGGAAGCTCTGTGTCCCTCCCTCTTCACATTTCATCAGAAGCTTGGTGCCTCATAAAGCAGTGAAGTTTCACCCATGCAGGAGCAAACTCAGCAGCTGACAAAGACTATCTCCCAAACCCACACTGAAACAAGTTGATACAGGGCTTACATTCATGACAGCTCTCATGGAGGTGAATTGTTAATCTTCATTGGTCACCACAAAAGTAGGTCTGTGCTGTAGGGATCTATGAAGCTTATTTAGGGAGCCAAAGTTGCTGTTTCAGCACCTTATTAAATAACATGACCTTCTTATGCCGACTGGTTAGTTCAGTTACTCAGTACCTATACCAAACATGTCAAGGTGGTGAATTACATTTTCATACAAGGTGCTTAACAACAGGAAAATCACCATGTCTTACAACTATGGCTTTCATGACACTGGCGGTGATGTTAATTAAATGAATAGCTGAATTAAATGAATAGCTGAATGCAGTATGATTATCCTACATTAATGTAACTAGAAAATAGAAATAGCACAGTAGATAAGGTCACATTCTATTATGAGATGACCTGAGATTTGAGCCTTCAGTCCTCTAAATATTAGCTATATGACTTTGATATTAGCTATATAAACTTACTTCCTCAATATAACCATCTCATTATAGGAATGAGGATAAAAATAAATAATATTCCGCATGGTTATTGGGAAGATCTCAAAGATCCCATACATCATAAACAACTTTTAAAGACTGATCTAGAATAAATTATCATACATTATTGAGTTCTTATTAAAAGACAACAAAACCACTTGATTTGTATGTTATACAGATTGTAGATTTGAAAGTCAAAAGAGAGCTGATGAGTGGCTCAGCAGGTAATACACTTCTATCAATGTTGGTTACCTGAGTTTGATCCCCAGAACCCACAGGATGGAAGAAGAGAACAGATTCCCATAAGTCATCCCCTGACCTCCACATGCTCAACATGACACATGGATACCCACACATGTACAAATACATGCATATATAAATAAACTAATACAAAAAATTGAAAGTCAAAAGGATAGGAGATAGATGAATAATTATTCTTTTTAATATGATATATTTTTTATTTGATTTCAGTACTTGAATCATAGCTCTGGGTATCAAGGTCAGGCTTATTACTCAGAGAAACACAAAGTGACTGCCTCTGAAAATAAAGAAGTGCTGTTTTTCATAATCTATTCTTGGCTATGTTTCCACATTAGAGCATTCTGAAGCATAAAATGTTCTATTTTTTCAAAAATATATGACTAAAAAGCTTATGTTTAAGATAACACATTTTTTTCTGTCTCTCTGCATGGGATTGGGAGGCAGGGAAGGAGGAAAACATCGTGGTCCAACTCCCAAATAGAAATTTCTCATCTGTACCAGATCACTTCACTCTTCCCTGCCAATTTGCTTGTTGTGCAATTTATCTGTTCTTACTTTCTCTTACCTGCTTTTTTTCAGTCTTTTTAAGACCTAGCTCAAACGTATCTGATATTTTAGGCATTCATTGAGAATCTTGCAACATATCCTTGGGGTATACGGGAACTATTCCATTTGGAGACAGAGTCTTTGCAGATGTAATTAAGTTAAGATGATGTCATACTGGATTAAGCTGGCCTCTACTCCAAAGAGGAGTGTCATAATAAGAAGACCATCTAAAAGCACAGACACACATAGGGGAAAGAAAGTCATGTGAGATTAGAGGCAGAAATTAGGGAGCTACCACTGTAAACCAAGAAGCACCAAGGATTCCTCAGAGCCACCAAAAGCCAAGAAGAGGCAAGGAAGTTTTCTCCCAGAGCCTTCAGAACATGACCCTGTTGCCCTCTTGACTTCAGACTCGGAGTCTTCAAAACTGTGAAAGATCACATTTCTACTGTTATGAGTCAGATAGATTATGATAATTTATTATACTAGCCCTAGAAAACTAATAGAGATGGCTTTTAGAAAGATCAACATCTGAAGCAGTGGTGATCAAAGAATTGTTAAAACACCACGCGGGAGGCTGACTGGGAAGCTCCAAGGTGGAAGCAGTTCTGTAGATGTCATACTCTTTTTTGGTTAAATTGAATAATTTGATGGCATTGATACAAGAAACATTTTTGACTTTTCAAGATTTGCCAAATACCAAAGGATAAGATCAAACAGGATTTCTCTACTCCATGGGCTCTGAGGAGCCAGTGTATTATGTGAAAATTTAATTTCATTTACCTCAAAGTAGAATGAAAATCTATTAAGGTAAAGAAGAGCATTGTGCCTGGCATGGAGGAAGTCAATAAATACCACTCAGTGAGCTTTGTAAAACATGAGTCTCTCAATTGCAAAGTGACAGAAAGCAACTCAAACTTACTTTTATTGGCTTGTACACCTGTGAAGACCAACATTCAGCTTCCTTCTGGCAACATTAGACTCAGAGGCTCATAAGCAGCTATCGGGGAAATATTTTTTCCATTTCTCAGCTTTATTTTATTTTTTCAACTTTAAAAAGATTTTCCCACCATTTCTAAAGGTAAAGTTGTCTACTAATAGCTCTTGGCTTACAAAATTTCCACAGTGGACAATTATAATGAAAGGAGAGAGGGGTACTTTTAATCCTTCCAGAAAATAAAACAATGTGAGGCTCTGATTTCCCCTGCTTGAGCAGCAATAACTATGACCCAGTGGTAGAGAACTCCGGACAACTTAGGTCACATGACAGCGAATCATGAGGATGAAGAGGGATGTTTCTCCCAAGAGCCTTTGGCAGACAGCAAACACATCCATCACTCACCAAAGCTGCCATCTGAAGACATCCCTGGATGGATTGCCACTGCTGGTAATTGCTCATCTCTTTTTCATAGCTTCTGACAGTTGTCTCTAAAATTTTCTGTTGTATGCCATTCAATAATCATGGGAAAGCCAATCATGAACAACAGCCCTTTTTTGGAGCAAATTGCCTAAGCTAACTCCATCAAAATCCAGTATTATATAGTATTCTGGAGGCTGAACAATTCAAGATAAATGTCCAGAAGTCTTGAAGGCTTTCAACATGGTCCACAATAGTCCTTTCTGTGTTTTCAGTTGATAAAGGGGGCTGGGTAATTATTGTATTAACAATCCTCCCCATCTACCATGAACTCACATTGCTTTATGTATGAAGGGGAATAAAATCGGGTCATTTCTAAGGAAGAGGAACTTCCTGAACACTGTAATAACAGAGGCAACTTTGACTCTCTAACCAAGTTTCTAACAAGCAAAAATCACTTAGTTCACAGAGTCTTAGTTTCTTCATCTTTAAAAAGGAGATTATGGCATCATAGATCTCATAGCAAATATAGAAATATTCCTTAGAATAGTGCCTGGCACACAACAAGGATGGAAGAAATACTCACATATGAGTTATATGGATGGACTATTTTTCACTGAATCCTCTGATAACTGAATCCTTAGGCATTCACTGTACTACCAGCTGAGTCTTAGAAAATATACATATGTGCTTTTCATATATAGATTCAAAGAAGGACAGTAAGCCCATTAGAAGTGATTTTACAAGCCTAGGGATAAAGTAAATCATGGATAAAGATTGCTGTTCATGTATAAATAGATGCAGTTCATCGAGTAAAGTGTCCATTAACATTTCAGCACTTAATTATTATACTTACCTCAGGAAAACCATTTTATGTAATAGTTGACTATTATAATACTAAATCATAACAAGGTAAGATTTAAGATCATCTGATATTGACTACTTAGGATAAAAACTGGAAAAAAATGTATACAGTTCTCTCCTGCACAATAAAGATTTATTTCTTGAAAATAAAAATCTCCAGGCAAATTCCTTAACCTAATTTCATTTATTTCAAAGGAAGGAAAGATGATATACATTCCCAAACCCAAAATTTGTATTCACTAACACTTAATATCACATTCATTTAAAATAAAGGTGATTGTGTCAGTATTTAAAATTAGTTACATAATCTCTCCTCCCCTTGTTCCATCCTTTGACTTTTTTAAAATAGAGCCTCCTGAAGTAGCCCAGGCAGCCTCGGAATTCACATTGATCTAGAATGCTGGGATTACGGTCTTGCACTACCACACCCAGCTACAGTTTCATCTTTATTATTGTATGACTACTTATATGATTTTTCTAAGATAAACAGAACATACATTCAATGTTTATGTAATTCAAATTTAAGCATAAAAGAGAGAGAAATGTATATGATATTTCATATGCCAAACAAGTTCTTCTTGCAGCATAGTGAGCCAATCACTGTCATAAACTCTCAAGCCCTGAGTTAAGATGACAATTTAACAGTAACAGTAGAATAGAATTACCAACTGAAAAATTGCAGAGACAAATGTAGTAGCTCTCTCTTGGAAGTTCTGGAAGAAAGGTCTAAAAAATCTGAATCAGTCTTATAAAAAAAACAACCTTCAGCTTCATATGCTAAAGCGAGTACTTTAAATGAAATGCCTCATAAAGTTAGATGTTCATAACTTTAATAGGCATATTTAATGGTATGACTATATTTGTTTTAAAAATAATAATAATCACTTCCTATACCAGAAACACCTTTTGTATAATGATATACTCAGTCTAGTGAATCATATAGGGATGAAACATTCTAAGCACTTACTCTAAACCATAATTGGGTAAAGAAAAGCTTCGGATCATGTAAAAGTAAGAGAAAGAAAAGTAACAATGAACTTTGCAAAAAGATGTTGACCCTGACTCACTGTCAATAGTTTTTCAGAAGAGTACCAAAGCTTGGCCCAGCACTCATGTGCAAGCAGTTGGCCGAAACTGGGGAATGGATTTTCTTAGTAGAACACATATTTTTTTCATGGGGTCTGATCTTGAGTCAAGGCATGGCTTCACTGTGTCATGACTTAAGCAACTGAACTATCCAATCACTTTTTGAAAAATTTTGAAGGACATTTAAAAGAAAAATGTGATTGTCAAAATGTGCTTTCTTAACTAAGAATGAATTTTCAGCTTCATAAATCTATTTTATCAGTAAAATGTTTCTTTAGATATTTTAATTGATGTAACACCTTGACTATTCATATTTCCTTAGCAATTAGAATTTCTGAACAGGCAAATTTTCAAATTAGTTCCTTATTTGTTATTTAAATAAAATGTTTAGTTCTTTAAAGTTTTGTTTTTATAAAACTCATCCTAAAACTTGCCACATACTTCCCTACTTACTTCAGATATCCACTAATATAGAATGGCTTCTAAGATGGCCTCTAGGCATTTAAGAAAAATGACAGTTGCTGGCATCTTCACCAAATTCCACAAATATTTGGAGTTTTGAATCCTCATATTTTAATATTTTATTTCTTTTACAACCTTCAGTACCAATAACAGTTCTGTCATGGCTGTTTTATCTGTGTGTTTACCTAAGTTTTTTTTTTTGTCATCTTTAAATTTCTTTTATCTTCTTTAGTAATCTTTCTTTTTAAAAAAGTAATATTTTGTTGATTCTTTGAGGATCAATTTCTTTTCAATACTTTACAGTGGCTTATATACAAAAATTAGAAAAGCAAAAACTTTTGAATGAAATGTTGTGTGTTGAGCCAATTATTTAGTTATGCAAATGAGTGAGTGCATTAAGTTTTTTCTTGCTCTTCCAAACACCCTTTTTAAACCCTAATTCTTGACTATACCACATAGAAAATGTTATCATTTTCTGTATCCAAAAAAGATGTGAAACTTTATACCTGTTAGCATTTCAGAATGGCTTTTAGTAGCTAAGAATTTATTTTAAAATATTTACATATATAGTTTTAAATGCACTTTTCATCTTAGAGTTGGAATTAACTTATTATCAAATAATATAACTATGTCTGAGACACTGTTCAGAGATACTTTAAGTATAAACAATAAACAAATAGTTACTAAGTTAAAAGTGGCTGTTATCAACAAGGCACATAAGATAAACTCATACCAGAATATCAACAAAATAATATTGTGGATATATTTACATAGTAGTACATACCATCATTATGTAATAATAATAAAATGACACACCACACTAATAATTCTTTTTTTAATCTCTCAGAAAGAAAATCCATTATAATTTTAAATAGAGTTTTTTTGTTTTGGTTTTGTTTTATGGTGCTGGAAATTAAACTTAGAGCTTCATGTACATGAGGCAAGCACTGTACAACTGAGCTATATTCCAAACCTTTAATAGTTATTTTTATAGTGAGGCACTAATTTTAAATAAAATTAAATCACTACATCTGGATGACTCATCTAATAAAGTAAATCCACAGAGAAAAAATTTAATATGTTCAGCATGAACAAATGAATATTGCCAAGTGATGGTTATTTTGCATCAGACGCTAAAATTCACAAATTAGGAAGGGAATATGAAGTTATGTGATGATCTAAAAAGAGAGAATGAGAAAGTTTCTTGAAGAAGCTTCCTTGAAAGATGAGTTAAAGAAAGCAATAGAGTTAGAGATGTACCTCAGTGGTAGAATGCTTGTCTAGCATGTGAAAGGCCCTGTATTCAACCCCTAGTCATCAGGGAAAAAAGAAATAGATAAGCATACTTGAAAGAACTCCACCAGGTCTTTGTAGACTGAGGCACAAGACTGTGCCATCAAACACAGACCCTCACAAGATGTCAAGATACCTGGGAGAAAAAAACTATAATTTTTCCAACTGAAAGTTATTACCCTAAATATTAACTGCGTATTCAATGTATGTCTTTAGGAAGGCCCCTCAGAAGCACAATGACTTTCAAATCACGAGGCATGTTATCACACACTTTATCCACTACTCATTACATTGGCATGACTAAGTAGACCCCTGGGTATGTGCCCCATCCTCTCTTCATCACAGATGCCTTCCAAAGCTTCAAATCAGCAATAGCTTGGTTTGAAGAAAATTATACATAGTATCCAGATATTACCACTTTCTCATACTGCTTGAAATCTACAAAAATGATTCAAAAATAGAACATGGTTCTACTTTAAGACTATCACCTCATCCCTGTGGGGCCAGTGAAATGACTCAGTGGGCAAAGGCACTTACCACCAGGCCTGAGAATCTGAGTTTCATGTCTGGGACCCACATGGTGGAGGAAAGCCAACTCCCATAAGTTGTCCTCTGACCTTCACATGCATGCCATTGCACACCTGGTTCCCCACCCCACGCAAAATCTATCACGTGTGAATAAAATTCATTATTAATTTAATCTTTAATGTGTATATCCTCATCATCAAAATGATAATCGTGGAAAGTATGTATTATAGAAAACTAACCTACATCAGTCTGGGGAATGACAAATGATTATGTAATATCTAACCATAGAGACAATTCTTGTCAAATTGCAAACAAAAAGAGCAAGTATTGAGGTTAGGTATACAGTCAGATGACTAATCAAAGCCTTTAGTGAGTGAAGGAGTCTGGCTCTGTCCTTCACTTTTTAATGCACACCAGTTACATTACAACTGTGTGTGAGCTAAAATAACATAAATGAGAGCCATCATGGGAGATGATTTCTGCACCACAAAACAGTTTTAGTGGTTATTTTGCTTGGTAAGTCCATATGTATTCATAGTTTTAGAGTTTTCAGGAATCTATCAACTGAACATTTTTAAATGTCCATAAGAGAATATGGTTGAATTTTTCTATATTTTTAGTGATAAAACCCTAGAAAAGTATCTGAAAAGTAGGATTAATCAACTAATTTAGCATCTGGACACCTGTAGTGATAAACTCACCCCCAGTAGAGTTAAAGGTCATGATCTGTATAGTTTATATTACATATGACCATACTATAACTCTACAATTCTTCCTCATTCTTAAAATTTCATAGTTTTATTTTCATTATCATTATCTGTTTCAGATTTCTTCTTTCAAGGAAAAAATGTTCATTAGCAACCAGTTGCATATGTGTGTGTTTTTAGTAGGGTCTCACTGTGTAGGTCTCTGGTTGGCCTAGAATTTGCTATGTAGATCAGGTTGGTCTGGAATTCACAAAGATCTGCCTGCTTCTGTCCCCAGAATGCTGGGATTAGAAAGGCATATATGTACCATGCCCAGTAGGAGTCCTTCTTACCTATGCATCATAGTCACATCTCTTGCTTTAGTACTCTGAACAGTAGTCACAGACATGCTACACTGCTGACCTAGAGCCTCCAAACACGTTCTAATTTTCAACAGCCAAATATATTATACCTATTTTTCCCTGGGAAAATATATTTCTTAACTCCTTCCCAAAAGAATATTTGTTGTCAGCTGTTCAAATTCCTCCTTTTTGCTAAATAGCTTTTGTTGTTGAATCCAGTTTTTTACACAAACTTCTTCCATAGGAAATAACACATTGATTTCATTTCCCCACCTCTTCTACCAGATTGATTCATTAAGAGTAAATCCATGTCTATGCTTTAATACCTGCTCCTTGGAAGAAGACCAATGCATATTTGCTGAACTGGGTTTTCTTTTTAATTGCTTTTGCTTACAAAGTCAGGATGACCTCAGAGTCACCCTCTTTCTGCCTCAACCTTGGCTGGCTGGAATTACAAGTGTGAGCCACCATTCCCGGCCTTCTTATTATCCTTTGATTCATCTCCTTGGCAGAGACAGTGCTATTGTTTTCTGTCACTTCCTTTATATGGTACATTGTAAACAGAGTGTCTTAGGTTACATTGTCGAATTGATGATTAAGAAGTCAATTCACAAGAATCAAACTTCCACTGAGTGTGAGTCAAGGCACTTAAGAAGCAGGAAGAACAAAACAGACACAGCAGTGATTCAATCGAAAAGGATATGACTGACGTTATTTCTCTATTCATTGTAACTTTGCTTCCACATACGCAAGTAATAATTATTCTATTGAGCAGCTATAGGATAATACAACTATGAAAAGCAAATTCTAAGTCAAAATCATTTGTTCTTTTTAGCGAGTAATATATTAGCAAAGAAAACCTCAAGGAAAGAATACAGTCCTGTGAATAAAATAGAGTTTTGAAATTATGAGTTCTTCAAGTAGAGGACATTTTTCACTCCATATAAAATTTTGCTATGAATTGATATATCTTACTAAACATACAAAATTAAAAACTGAACTCCGGAGAGCATAGCAAATAAAAATTACCTTCTTGAAGGCAGCTATGAAGAATGTAAGGAAACTGTGCCAGATTTCCCCTTGAGCAGGTGTGGCCCTGTCCTCTCAGAGCCACTGACAGCTCAGTGGCTTTGCCTGGTGTTTAGACAGGTTGACTTTCTGCAAAGGGTTCTTTTGTCTCACTAATTTATTAGGCAACGTAATGTAAAGCGTGTAACTGTAATTGACACATAGACTTGGATACTCTTTCCGAGACTTATAGAAATTTAAGAACATAGAGCGCACTAATATAGACACTTAAATTGTTTACCTCATAGGTAATGCCCTTCTGAATTCATCAAGCAGGAATAGCTAGTGGGTTTGCAGTTCTCTAGATATGAAATTAGAAGTATAGCTCATTTGCCTACTATCCTCATACTTTTCCCACATTCATTGAACAAGGTTGTAATTCTGCACCTATATGGACTGTAAATTATTTCATTATAGATCCCAAAAAAAGATTTCTGAAATTATGAGTTCTTCAAGTAGAGGACATTTTCCACTCCATATAAAATCTCATTCCTGGACAGAAATGAGAAGACAATTCTAAACTCTGCCTCAGTGCCGAATTAAACTTTTTTGATCCAAAAATAAATGCAAAGTAGGGTGGCATGCTTAACTGGATATTTCAGATATTTGAAACTTAGCACATGAAGAACATAAATTGTAAAATGTTTAAAATATAGTAAAATTCACTTCACACAAATATAAACACTAAAACTAAAATCAGAACTACTACTTGACCCTGCTGCTCCATTCCTGGATATATACTTAAAGGATTCTAAGTCAGCAGACCATAGAACGTCCGTGTTTGTTGCAGCACTATTCACGATAGCCAAGGTGTGGAATCAGCCTAGATGTCCATCAAAAGACAAAAGTATAAAGAAAATGTGGTAACTATATCAAATGGAATTTTAGTCAGTCATAAAGAAGAATGAAATTATGAAATTTACAGGAAAATAGATGTAACTGGAGGCCATTATGTTAGGTAAAATAACCCAGACTCAGAAAGACAAATATCACATTTTGTCTCATTCATGTAACCTACACTCGCATGTATGAGTGTGTGTGTGTGTGTGTGTGTGTGTGTGTGTGTGTGTGTGTTGAAAGTCAAAGGGCAGACTATGAAAGGGGAGAAAGGTCTAAATGGAGGGGGAGATGGAATGAGTTATGGAATATATATCATGAAAGCAGAAGTGGGGCCTATTTGGGAAGAAGGGGACCAGCCAGAGGAGAGAGAGATGGAAGAAAGCAGGGAGGCAATAAGAACAAAATATAATTAGATATATATGTGAAAACACCCCAGTTAAACCCATTTCTTTGTATGCTAATCAAATCTTAGTTTTCACTTTAAATTTTTTTTAATTTTATTTATTATTTTTCTTTTTTTATGTGTATGAGTGTATTGCCTGCATGTATGTGAGTGCACCCGTGTTGTGCAATGCCTCGGAGGTCAGAAATGTATTAAATGTAACAACATCTGTACTTCCTCCTAGTTATTAGGATTATTTGTCAAGGTATCAGCTGGGATTTAGTAGAAAGTTACCATTTCTCATATATTTAAGGACATTTCAGAACCAAACCACTTTTTCAAATAAATTGTATTGAGGAACTTTAATATTTTTAGAACTAAGAGTAAGTATGAAGATTTTATTTTTCTCTATACTAATTTATGAATATGGAAATAGCAGTCAAGATAAATAAAATGTTATAGGGCATTTCTAAAACCAAAATCATTGCTATTAATATTAAAATAAAATGTTCATGAATGTAAATATTTCATTTTCTTTTCCCCTGACTTTTAGACATTGCAATGCCAATAGGAGAAAATCTTCTCAATACATGTAAGTTCATCAACAAAATTATTATCTATCAAAATTTGGTCCCTAGAATGGCAAAGGGGGCCTCTACTTGAGGTGTAATAGAAAGCCAATTTTTAGAATCTTGTATGAAGGTTACTGAAGTTGACCTTAAATTGACTGGATGGATTTAAATGAAGAACATCATTACATGCCATAATGGCAGACAGGGTCTAGGGACAAGCAGTGGTAATTAAGAACTTAGAATCTAAAAGCAGCAACATGTGCATTTTGAATCCCAGATGTACCAAATTCTAACACGAAGAATTAGCATAGGTTTCTTAACTTCTGGAAACCTTGTTTCCAAATACTGTAAATATTAAATAAGATGACATGAGTAAATTACTTACGAGAGTACCCTGCTGACCATAAGCATTCAGTATGTGTCAGCCCTTTCTATTTTCTGTTTGCCTATGAAATTCCAGGCCTAGAAATTCTCCCTGGAATTCTGACTCTAGCAGCTAAGTTTGTGTACAGATGAGAAAACTACATGCCTAGTATACAACCTTCTGCTTCTTTTCTGGGCAAGGCATTCTGCTTCTACTCCCCCAATACCTCTGCTGGGAAATATGACACAGGTATGCTGGGACCCAGAGCAAGCTGCCAGAAAAAGCGCTGATTTTATCTGGGAACTGAGACCAAGACTGATTGGGGCGACTTGATTAGAGCTAGGTGACACTGACCCAAAATGCTCTACCTTGTCTTAGTCACTGCATAATTACTAAGAAGAACTTAGGAAAAATTTTAAAACAAAGCTCTTTTGGATTATTTTTCTGTCTCAAAGATTTTGAGTAAATACTCCTCCAGTAACTTAATAAAACATCTTTAAACAAGTTATTCCAGTTAAATCTTGAGTATATTTAAAATCCAAATCCACAATTGAGAAGTTGTCAGTCAGGTACATACAAGTCAGGACAGGAATAAGAGCAATAGTAATAAAGAGATCATCCAATTTGTGTGTCTCACCCCCAGCTGGAACATTAACACCACGTGATCTATCTAGGGTTTTAATGATACTTTAAATAAAATACAGGGAGTAGGTGGAAAAACCAAATAAGGTTAAAGAAAGAATAGAGCTTTGGTGTATGCATAATAAAGTATGTTAAAATACATTAGAAGTGGAAGAGTAGGTAGATCCTAAAACCCTGCAGGTTCTCTGATGTTTCTGAAGGTATCAGCCAGTTGTCTTCATTATATTCTTTAAATTCTTGAAATTTACCATCTGCTCCCTTTCGACATAGTAAAGCTACAAGGTGACCTGTCAGACTTTGGCAGAGGTAATAACAAGGTGACACTGCTGAGGTGGTGGTTGAAAGCTTAACAGACACAACAATCATGAGTAAATGAGAACTTCAGATGGAACTTGAGATGCATAGATAGAAATTAAGTGAGAATTATGAGTAAGCACAGAAACAGTGAAGTCAAGTTGCCTGAGGAGGCTCCTATCCCACAGAAAAGAATCTTTGTTTTTGTATTTCTCGGAAGGAAGCTGAGTAAAAGCCGACTTCCTTTAGGAGTAGCCCAAACAGAAGGGAGCATAGGGAGGAACCATTATTCCTCTGGGTCTTGGATTATGTGCTCTATCCTCTGTACAATCCATGATAAGGGAGTGGAAAGAAAGAAAAAGAAAAAAGGGAGTTGCATCCAGTGAGTCAGTGTGAGAGCACCCCTTAGAAACAACAGGCACAGGTGAGTGTTCACAGAAGAAGATGCCTTAACAATCTGAGGTTTGGAGTACAACTAGAAAATAACCAGGCACTAAAAGCAATGTACAAACTTAAAGATTTCAGAAGGCCACTTAAGACCTTTAGGAATCTATAGGCCTCCCCCATGCTTTTAGTGCCTTCCTACCTTCAGGAAAGAATATCTCAAAGTACATCTGGTCAGTATAATCCATATCCCTGTGAAGCAACTGAACATCAAACATTTCTAATTTATTTAAATGTTCTTATTCTTGATACCTTTCTGTAATCCAGCATGCCTCACCCTTAACACTATTGAAATCGAGTCAGTAATTCGTTGTTTCAGTGGTTATCATTTACTATAGAACATTTAGTAACATCCCTGGCCTTTACCCACTGCATAGTCATAGAAAATTCCCCAAACCCCAGCCACTTGAATAACAAAAAATGTCCCTGACACTGCCAAATACTACCTACTGCTTTAATCTATGCCTCTCCCTGAATTGATTACAATTTTTTTCATTCCCCAAATACAGTAGCAAACATGTATCAGTTTCACTTCAAGTCTATGCATGCTTTATTTCTACAAACATTTGCTGAGCTCCTTTTATGTGATATGTTTTCTGTGGTATGTTTTGAAGACACATTTTTTTAATTTATTATTTTTATTTTTTATGTGTATGTGCATTTTGCCTGCATGTATGTAAGTGCACCTGTGTGGTCAGAAGAGGGCATCAGATCCTCTGGAACTGGAGTTGCGGACAGTTGTTTGCTGCCATATGAGTGCTGGGAAGCCAACCCTGGTCCTCTGTAAGAGCAGCCAGTGCTTTTAACTGCTGAGCCACCTCTCCAGTCTCAAAGGCATATTTATTTAAAGTATAATTCCTGATCTTTAAAAACATTTGCCACTGAGATGGCAATCTCTACAAAAAGATAACAAAGGAAAATTTCATTACCTTAGTTGGAAAGTTAAGACCATCAAGGGAATCAGAGAATCAGGCTGACAGATAATGAATTTGTACTTTTACTACAGATTAGCTTTAAAGGTTCCAGCAACTATTGGTCCTAAGTAGACAATAAAGCACAGTGCTACTTCACAAAAGCCTGTGACTGGAAATACTGGCCATTTTCAGGTCATATATTTTTATCTAGATCCTATGTTTTGAGACTTGAATTAAGCACGGTTCTATCTTCTCTGTCTCATTAGTATTCATATTCATTAACAGGAATATGACTATTTGCATATTATTCATTGCTTTGCAACCTTCACTAAAATTTAAAAATATATAAAGTGCCATTTCCCTGTGCAACTTAGTACTGAGTAAGGTTGTTATCTTTTTAAATCAAACTATAGGGGAAGCTGGAGAGTTGGCTCAGCACTTAAGAACATGGCTGTTCTTGCAGAAGACCTGGGTTCAAATCCCATCACCCACATGGCAGCTAACAACTGTCCGTAACTCCAGTTCCAGGGAACCAGACAGCCTCTTTTTCCTCTGTGGGCATTGCATGACATGGGTGCACTTACACATATGCAGGCAATACACGTGTACACATAAAATAATAATAAATAAATAAAAATAAACATTAAAAAATCAAACTATAACCACACAAACCTCTTATAACAGATCATAATAATAAGGTCAGATAGACACAGAGTATAAGTGAGAGATGGGCTTAGAGCAATAAGATGTTGCTCTATTTTGAATAACTAGGATTTCTCAGGAAATCATATTAGCAACAAATCCATCCTAATTTCTCTAAAACTATGAGGTTTTTCCTTAGTAGTTAATAAGGACACATATTATGGGTAGTTCATTTAGTATAGCAACACATGCATAGGCAATATCAACACTAACGAACTCTCCTTTGAACAGGTTGTGGGCAACGCACAATTACTCCCTCTGGCAACAAAATAGCAGGGGGCCAGGATTCTGAGGAAGGAGAATGGCCCTGGCAAGCTAGCCTTCAGCAGAACCAAGTTCACCGATGTGGAGCCACTCTGATTAGCAACAGCTGGCTTATCACTGCTGCTCACTGTTTCATAAGGTAAGATCCAACACACATGAAGGTCTCAAAGGCATTCAAGCACCTTAAAGTCTGATAATATCTTTCCAGAGATATGGCCCTACAGCTATTCTTTCAATTGTTCAATATTGCGAGGTGGAACCTCAAAATTACTCCACAATTTATCAGTAAAATGACAAATATAATCAGTCTAGAACAAAGTTTGTCAAACATGCTACTAATGATATTTTGGATCAGATAACTCTTTGTTATGGAAAGCTGTCCTGTGCATGATGGAACAGGTGGTGGCACTCCTGCACTGACCCACCAGGAATAGCAACATTCTTCAATGTATTGAGTCTCTGTGCATTTCGTACAAAACATCTTAATCATCTTTATACCCCTGTCCCCCATCTGCATCTCCCCATAGCCCCCCACCACATTTCATGCTTTCTATCATATATGTTAAGGTCTATCCAGACAAGCTTTTGCACCCAGATGTCTCTCTGTGCAAGTTCATCCACTGGGATCTAGTCAGCCTATCTAGAGTCATTCCATTAAAGAAGATCAACTCTCCCTCACCCAACAGTAATCAGCTTCCATTAGTTCTTTGGCTAAGGTTGGGGCCTGCTGACCATTTCTCTCAATATTAAAAACTACAATGTCAGGGCTGGAGAGATGGCTCAGCAGTTAAGAGCATTGACTGTTCTTTCAGAGGACATGGGTTTGAGTCCCAACACCCACATGGTGGCTAACAACCATTTGTAACACCAGTTCCAGAGAGCCAATGCCTTCTTCTCACCTCTGAGGGTATTGCATGGCACGGGTGCACTTACACAAATGCAGGCAACATACTCATACACATAAAATAAAAAATAATAAATAAAATACAAAGCATTGCCAAGATGGGTAGACAAAATGGTTCTGATGAAAACCACCAGATGAGAGTCATAGGCTACAAATTACAATGAAAAAATTTAAGTCTGAAATTGTATGTGAATCTTCATTATAGTTGGTTTTATTTGAAATGTATTTATTTAGTTTTGAGAGAGAATATCGTTATTCAACACAGGACAACCTTAAACTTGCTATATAGCTCAAATTAGCTTCAAACTTGTAATCCTCTTGCTTCTGCTTACTAAATATTTGAATTATAGGTATGGATTATCTATTGTTGCACAAAAAGATTGCCAGATATACCTCTATTTTTCAGTGTTAGGGATGGAACCAGGGCCTCGTGCACTCCAGGCAAGTACTCTACCACTGAGCAGTTTAAAAACAAACAAAAATTCATCTCAGACTTCATCAGCTCTCTTCAAAAGCATGCTTGCTTCTTCTGGTACTTTGGTGGAGAGCTTGGAAGTTCTCTAGCAGCACTGCTCTTCAGTGCATAGTGTGCAGATCATTGAATAGCAAGCAACAACACAAGTCAAAACTGTTTTCTGTCATTTTCAATGACTGAAAGAGATTTAGACTTTTGGTTTCCATAAGTTGCTTGTTCATATCCCTGCCCACTTTCTATCCATTCTTATTATTATATGCTCTTATGTTTATCTAAGTGTTTTCTATTCAAATAAAGAAATGGGAATTGTCTTTCTTTTTAATTCTTTTGGACAGTCTCAGTATACAGCTCAGACTGGCTTTGAATTTGCTATGCAGCCCAGAATGGCCTAAACTCACCATCTTCCTGCCTTTGCTTTCCAAGTTCTGGGCTATCATGCCCAGCTATTGGTTATCTTTTAAGGCAGAGTTTATTGAGTTATTCAAAAGTCTGTATATAATTTTTTTAATTTTTATTTTATGTGTATGAGTGTATTGCAAGTGTACCCATGTCATGCAATGCCGTCTGAGGTCAGAAGAGGGCAGTGGATCCCCTGAAACTGGAGTTACAGACAATTGTTAGCCATGATGAGTGTGCTGGGAATTGAATCTGGGTTCTCTGCAATAGCAGCCAGTGCTCTTAACTGCTAAGCCATCTCTCTAGCCCCGTTATCATTATTTTTATTTCTTCTCTTACACACAGATTTTTTAAATACACACATACACACTCACACACACACACACACACACACACACACACACATACACACCATGAAAGCTCAAATGACCTAATTATTTTTAAAACGTTAAGTGAATAATTCCTTAAACTCCAATATACAGAACTTTTAATAAATAAATCTGTTTCCTTTAAGGGCTCAAAATCCCAAAGACTGGAATGTTAGTTTTGGGCTTCTTTTAAATCATCCACAAACACAACGAACTATCAAGAATATTATAATCCATGAGAACTACCATTACCCTGCACACGATAATGACATTGCTGTTGTGCGTCTGTCTTCGCCAGTATTATATACAAGCAACATCCGAAGGGCCTGTCTTCCAGAAGCTACTCAGAAATTCCCACCCAATTTAAACGTGGTGGTCACTGGATGGGGAACGTTAAAGTCTGATGGTAAGTTCCTGACCTCTTTCTACTATAGGATTCCAGTTTTAGGAATTAAAAGGAAATGGATTTAGAATTACAACTAAATCTGAAAAATACTTTCTCTGGGTCATTTAATATAGGATACTATGTGATAGACAAAAATTATCATCAGGATCATTCATATAGAACCTATAGTTTCACAGATCTGCTTGCTGCAATTCTCCTGAAATGGCAATTGTTTTAGAAATTTTTCACTTGGATTCATAATTTTCCTCTATGTCATTCATTCACTCAATAAACATTTATCCCTCAGCAGGAAACTGGTTGAGGATACTTGAGCAAAAAACTGCTTATCATATGCATTTCCATGACCCTAATCACATGAACATTCAGTACCAATATGTGTTCATAAGTATATTTTGAAGGCAGAAAAATAAGCCTAAAATTAATTTTAAGATTCATAACCACAGTAATAAGCTTAGCTTAAAAATATATAAACAATTATGAAATGTATGCTTCTGACATGTTATTTTTAATTTTACTTTCTAAGACATATGTAGTAAATGTAAAATTCTAAAACATTTTAAAAGTAAAAAAATTCTATCATATATAATACACAAACTATTTCTGTATGTGGTCATTTTAGCAATAGTTTGGTGTGTTCACAAACATTTCTTGCTTTCATTAAAACATGCTTCTTTTGCTTGAAAAACAAATAATATTAACATTAAATACCAATTCAGATAAATTAATATTGAATTTAATAAAAAGTATACAATCTAGGGGGCTGGCAAGATGTCTCAGCAGATCAAGGTGCTTGCCTCCAATCCTAACATCTGGAGATGGATCCCCAGAACCATATGAAAGGAGGAGAAAACTGACTCCCAAAAGCTGTCCTCTGACCTCCACACATGCACCATGGTGCATACACACACACACACACACACACACACACACACGCACACACAAAAATACACAATTAATTAAATAAATAAATAAATAAATAATGTAAACTAAAATTTTGCAATTCTCTTTTTTAAAATACATAATTTTCTTTCTTTAGGAGAAAGTCCTAACATACTCCAAAAAGGATTGGTGAAGATTATAGATAATAAGACATGCAACAGTGAGAAGGTTTATGGTGGAGTGATCACACCAGGAATGCTGTGTGCTGGGTTCTTGAAGGGCAATGTAGATGCCTGCCAGGTAATTCTCTCTAGCCTGTTTCAAGAATTTTTTCTAGCATATTTATATTTCTAATAAACAGTTCAATTTTCTCAATATTGTAGTTGTGTGTTTTAAAGCCAAAGTATTTATATGTATTTTGATATCATTAAAGTCCTGGGGTGCAAAATCACCGTTCTTGTTATAAGAAGCTGTGAGTCAGAGTGAGGAAGAGACTTACTTAAAATGAGCAAATGGTCTGGGTGATGGCTTATCGGCCAAGAGCATGTATTACTCTTGCAAAGGATATGAATTTGGTTCCCAGCACAGTTGTCCAGCAGCTTATAACTGCCTGTAACTCCAGCTCCCGGGGATCCAGTTCCCTCTTCTGGCCTCCGAGGGCACTTGCACTCATGTTCATACACACACAAACACACACACACACACACACACACACACAAACACACACACACCAACACACACACAATTTAAAATAAAATAAATATTTTAAGTAATGTATATCCCTACCATTTTATGTTTCGTATATATTCATATAAAATACATTGTATGAAATTCTCAAGGAATTAATGACTTATTTCATAATCAATGAGTCAATCAGATATATCACTGGGTAACTATAGTTTATTTGGTCTTTCTCCAAAAATCATTCAGTTGGATCTAATACTAAATCAGTCATGGAGCTTTTACAATTCAGCTCCAACATTCTAAATATTGTATTTAATTAACAACCTTTATCCACATAAAGCATGTCACATTCCAAGCATGGCTTTAAGCTTGTTACAAATATTAATTTATTCTAGTTATATATCCTGTGCAGCATATTCTACAGTTGTAAAACCTATTTCTGATATAGAGATTGAGGTAAAGAGTCCAGGTAACTCATCTAACTTAACTGAGGAAGTTGGATCTTGTGTCCATACTCTGAACTCTAGACCCAATTACATTTACTTACACTTAGTGAACTTTTAATATCCCCACTGTTATTCATAACCAATAATCCTGGGCCTAACAAAAATACAAATATAGTTATCTAACCAGGCACAGTGATAAATACAGAAAGAACCTCACTTTATTCATTGTTATGTGCAGTAATTGACTATTAATCACATAACAGACTATGTGCTATGTATAGGGAAGTTAAAATTAATGGAGCATATTCCTGTACTCTGGGAACAAGAAGATATACAAATAAACTTTCATAATACATAATTATCCTCTCTAATTACAGGCTTCACTCTTTCATTTTTTCATTAATTAAGCATATTCTTGGGGATCATGAAGAGGTTAGATTCCCATTCCACCTAGTTTTCTCTCAGTTCGTCATCCCCAGTTTCATTGCTCGTAACCCTCCACACTCTAGGACCCATGTTTTACTTCAGTCACTGTATTTACAGCACCCTCAATGACTTCATCTTCTACTTCCTCCACACCTATCCTAATAATCTTGAATCACAGAGTAATCTATCAGTAAGCTTTATTTGCAAGCTACCAAGCACAACTAGATGAAATATTTCCTTCTTGTAAGTTTAAGTAATTTCATAACACATAAGTCTTTAACTGTACAACTCTTTAGCGCATCTTTTTGTGCTCTGTCAAGCATTCATTATATTCTTTGCCACTGTTCTAGTTTGCTTTCTGTTGCTGTGATAAACACCATGACTAAAAACAACTTGGGGAAAGTTTACTTCAGCTTACACTTCCAGTTCACAGTCCATTGTTGAAACAAATCAGGGCAGGAACTCAAGCAGGAACTCAAGCAGAAACCCATGAAGGATGCTGCTTACTGGCTGTCTCACTGGCTCATGCTCAGCTAGTTTCACTATATAGCCCAGGCCCACCCAAGGATGATGCTGTCCACAGTGGGCTGGGTTCTCCTACATCAATCATCAATCAAGATATGCCCACAGGCTGATCTGGTGGAGGCAATTCTTCAACTGAAGGTGCTTTTTTCCAGATGACTCTGGGTTGTGTCATGTTGACAAAAAAAAGCTAAGTAGGACACCTACTTTCCCACTATGTCCCACCCAATCTTCCTTAGAATATTATAGTTCCTCCTATCAACCAGGAAAAAATTAAAGAAGTCAAATGAAAACACCTTTAATCTCATTCCTTCTTGATACATTCACATTTGTACACATTCTTATCCTCTAGTTTCAAGATAAACAAGTTTCTTCTATTATTTAAAACTGATCTCTTGCCAGTGTTCCTCATTGTCTCTTTTCATCTACACAATTATCTGAACTCTGTTAATGTTGCGTTCTTCCATATTTTTAAACTACCCCATTTTATTGATTCCTTTTGTGCAATAAGAAGGCATCATCTCATTTTTTAATATTTTATTTATTTTTATTTTATGTATGAGTGTTTTGCCTGCAAGTATGTATATGCACCCATGTCATGCAATACCCACAGAAGTCAGAAGAAGGCATCAGATCCTCTGGAACTGGAGTTAAGGACAGATGTTAACTATACTGTGGGTGCTGGGAACCAAATCCAGGTCCTTTTGCAAGAGCAGCCAGTGCTCTGAACCTCTGAGCCATCTCTCCAGTACAACATCATCTCTTTTTAAGACAACTCTTAGAAACTTTTAGTAGCTCACGCAACTCAACACCAAAAATTCAATGACTGATTTTAAAATAGGCAAATGGCCTGAATAAACCTTTTGTTTTTTTTCTGCCTTTTTGAGACAGGGTCTCTCTGTACTGGAACTCACTATGTAGGCCAAGCTGGCCTTGAACTCACAGAGATCTGCCTGCTTCTGCCTCTGGAGTGCTGGGATTAAAGGCATGCACCACCAAGCCCGGCCAATAAATTTATTTTTAAAGGCATAGACATAGGAATTAGAGAGATGGCAATATAGTGCTTGCCAAAGAAGCATGAGGACCTGGTTTCTGGTTCCCAGCATCCACAAAAAAAAGAAAGAAAGAAATAAAAAAAAGCCAGAAGTGATGGCACGCGCATCTAATTCTAACACCAGAGAGACAGAGACAGAAAGATCCCTAGAGCCCAGTAGCTAGCCACTCTACCTGAATTGATAAGCTCCAAATTTAATGAGAAATCCTGTCTTTAAAAATACAGTGGAGAGCAATCAAGGAAGGCATCTGACATCAACTTATGACCTCCAAATACACATACATACATGTGCACACACAAGTGAACACATATTTCACACACGCGCACAGGCACAAACACAAATTGCGAAAAAGTATATAAAAAGATGCTCAATATCAATGATTGCCACAGAAGTGCAAATTAAAAACATTAGATTAAAAACTATACTTTCAGATATTGTTTCTATAGTTTATTAGAGAAGCTGTGCAGAGTACCAGAATTACAAGGAGGAAACGTACCATTCTCACCTGAGTGCGAAGCTAGCTTTTTGTGTTGCTTCGCTGCAACTGCCGCTTGCCAATGATCATTCTTCTCTCTTTCAGGAGAGCAGAGGGAAAGAATGAAGTCTGAGTGGGAAAGAGAGAGAGAGAGAGAGAGAGAGAGAGAGAGAGAGAG
>NW_008355824.1:648661-649903 GCF_000622305.1 Nannospalax galili
AGGAGGGGGGAGGGAGGGAGGGAGGAAAACATATTAGATTATTAGATTAAAACTATTACAAAAAGACCAAAAAATAAGAATAAAATGCCTGCAATGTTGACAGTGTTTTTAATTGGCATAGCCATTATGAAAACCATTATAGTGGTTCGTCAAAGCACTCAAAATAAAACTACCAGGACTGGAGAGATGGCTCAGCTGCTAAGAGCACTAGCTGCTCTTGCAGAGGACCCTGGTTTGATCCCCAGCACCCACATGGTGGCTAACAATCATCCATAACTCCAGTTTCAGGGAATCTAACACCCTCTTCTCACCTCTGTAAGCATTGCACACAGGAGCACTTACATACATGCAGGCAATATACTAATAGACATAAAATAAAAGTAAACAAAATATTTTAAAATTTAATTTATTATTTTAATTATATGTGTATGAGTGTATTGCCTGCGTGTATGTTAGTGCACCCATGTCGTGCAATGCTGCTGAGGTCAGAAGAGGGCTTCAGATTCCCCTGGAACTGGAGTTAAGTACAGTTCATAGCCGCCATGTGGGTGCTGGGAATTGAACCCAGGTCCTCTGTAAGAGTAGTCAGTGCTCTTAACCGCTGAGCCATCTCTCCAGCCCCCAAATATTTTTTAACTAAAATAAAATCACCATATGATACAGCAATTCTATTTCTAGGTATATACACAAAGGAAATAAAATCATTTTATCAAAAAGATATTCTCACTCTATGTGGAGAACTTGTCATACTATCCAAGATATAGAAACAACTAAGCTCCAATTAAGAGACTATAGAAGTAAATAATAGCCATAAAATAGGAAATCTTGTCATTTGTGACAACATAAATAAATTCAGAAGTGTTAAGTGAAATAAGCCAACACAGAAGTGTATGATCTCACATATATGTGAAGTTTTTAAAGGTTGACTCAATGAAACAAAATATAATGATTGTTGACAGGGGCAGGAAGGTGAAGGGAAGAAATGTTTAAAATTGTACAAATTTTAAAATAAATAAGTTATGAAGATTTAATATATAGCATACTAAGTTAATAATGATATATTGTATTCTTGAATTTTTCAATGAAAATAGACCATAATTATTCTCAGAAAGTAAATATGTAAGGTGATAAATAAGTTAATTTTCTTGATTGAGAGGAAAACATTCACTCAAGAATGAAGATCTATAGTTCAATGTTAGCAGGGGGATGAACACACACTTTCCTTTTCTCCCCAAGCATAAT
>NW_008355824.1:649913-653449 GCF_000622305.1 Nannospalax galili
GAAAATGTGCCTTAGTATATTGATGATTGAATGAGCAATAAGATCTTCAGTAACTTTTTTTTCACACTTGTTTTATTTTATTGCACTAACCGAAAACATATATTGACATCTTGTATTTAAGTAAACAATAATAGGACACAAAAATGTGCTAGGCCAGTACCATTTAAGTGCTGAAAGACAGAGTTCTTTTTCCTTTCTCTACTGCCCTGTTATTGTTACAAAGGAAAAATAAATATTATTGTCCTTTAAATTGTAATAATTACTTATATCTTTTTTCCTTTCTAGGGTGATTCTGGTGGACCACTGGTTAGTGCAAATTCTAAAGGCACCTGGTTCCTTGCTGGTATTGTAAGCTGGGGAGATGAATGTGCACTTCCAAACAAGCCTGGTGTCTACACTCGGGTGACATACTATCGAGATTGGATCATGTCCAAAACTGGTCTATAGTAGCAGTTCTCTATAGATTAAGGTTCAAAAGCTTTATATCTGTTAAATATGTTAATAATTCCCAAACTACATTTAACCTAGGTATTACTCTTCTTCCACACATTTAATGCTGAAATATCAAATAAATAAAATTTTAGACCTAAAAAACTTGTTTATTAAACATTGACAAAGATTTAGTGAGGTTATAAACCAAGATACTTAATTTTCCCCTTTATAGTTTTCCAGAATGAATATAATTATAAGAGTAAACATGATTTTAGTTTATTAAGGAACTATTCTCTGCCAATTGGAGAGGCAGATATCTTGTGAATTCATCAGGTAATCATTAGTTACAAGCTCATTTCTGAGAGTGTAAACAAGCCTCTGCTGACCAGAACAAGGATTCTATGGGGTCAGAGCACTTATAGTTTGGAATCCAGTGAGTTGCAGTAACACAGCACATAAGAATTACTTAGAAAAATATATCTTCTTTCCTTCTGTTCTGTGTATCAAGACTAATCTTTCTCTGTGCCTCCCTCATTTTAAGGGCTAGAAAGCAAAATGATAACCCTAAGGGGTGCGTTAATAGATGACTTTTCTTATTGACTTCTCAATCTCAAGTGAGAAAGTGCGATCAGAAGCCAATTCTCAAATATATGCCACATTAGTTACTTTTCTGTTACTGTGCTAACATATTATGACCAAAAGCAACTTATGAGAGAATGAATTTATTTTGCTTATGGTTCCATTATAAGAGTCCCTAATGGTGGGGAGGCATGGCAACAGGTGGCCAGAGCAGGAAACTGAGAGATTACATCTCCCACCACAAACATGAAGCAGAGAGAGCAACTGAAAGTGGAGCATGGCTATGAACTCTCAAAACCCACCTCCAGTGACATGCTTCCTCCAAAAAGGCCATACCTCCTAAACCTCCCCTAACAGCAGCACCAACTGGGAACTGAATGTTCAAATACTTGAGCCTATGGAGGACTCATTCAAACCTCCATATATATGTATATATAATGGTAACATTTTCTTCAAGCAGATGAGCTTTGTTTAATAAATGGTTTGAATTCACTGTGTAGATAATGCCACATTGTTTATTTCCAAGCTCTTACACTTCATCAATACAAGTTATAGACCAGATAAATACTATAGAAATTTTGCTTTCCTCTCTCATTTTGCTCATAGAGAAACATACTAGTCAAGGGCACAGATGTCTATAATTGCACTGTTATGCCACATCAGATGCTCATTTGCCATTTCTACAAAACATTGTCTCATCATAGTGTTTTCTTATACAGGAGTCCAAAACTGTCTCTATAGGAGTTTATCCTTTCTTTTTCATGACTAATTATTTAGAATACCACTATTAGCCTTCGTCCTGAGGGAAACTTCTATTACACCCCCAAATTGTATTAATAATAGTAACTAACATTTTTTGAGAGCATACTATGTACCAGCAAACTTTGTATTTATTTTACATTGAACTCAGCTGACAACCACAGAGAAATGGTCCCCTTGTTATTTCAATTTTATGGATAAGTTAACTGCAGTATAGAGAAATCAAGCAGCTCTGAAAATCAAAGAGCTTATAATTGATTAAGCTAGGACTCTAGGTTCTAAATCATAAAACTGTAGCTCAGAGCTCACATTTTTAACAACTATATTATGTTATGTGAAATAATTTTAATTTAAGTGTTACAAAACAAATTAGAAAACAGAATTTGGTAAAGAAAATTTATTTATTTGTTTATAGTTTGGCCCAACCAGATATCTAGTATGGCATCCTAAAATATGGAATTTATCAGAAGCTTTATGGTTAAATTAATACAGTAACTTTATTACTTAATTGTTTTTGAAATACTTAAACATATCTTGTTATATAGTCATAAGAATTAGTAATTTCCCATTCTCTGTCTTAGAAATAGTCATAAACAAAATAAAAATATATCCATATTGGTCAAGCCTGACCTAACTTGATGACCATCTGCACAAAATCAACTCAAAAGAGTCGTCAACATTCCTAAAGGCAGCACTAATTGGCCTCAGTGGATTATTAGTCAAAAAAGGAGAGAACATGAAATGAGGTGGGGGGTATGTTGAGGGTGTCTGGGGGTGGGAGGGAGGAGTTAGAGGCTCCTAGAGAGAGTGGGAGAGGGAAGGGGTGGGTACATATAATCAAGATGCATTGTTTACATGAATGAAAATGTCAAAAAATAAATAAAAGATACTCTATTTTTTAAAAAAGAAAAGAGGTTTAATATAGGAATTCTATCCAGGGACACACTCTCCAGTCTCTTAGTCTCTTAAACTTGACCAGTTATGGCTTTCTGTATGGATTGCACTCTGTTGTATGAGGAAGCTCCACTGGTGAGAGTTGAGGGATGTATTAGTATTTTCTCTACCTCCTGTTCCACTCTGCTCGTAGGCCTTAGGTGTTCCTCTGTAGATCTGTCACTTAGGGCTGGGCATCTCTCAGATATATATTCTTTGTGTGTGACCAGTTATGGAACTCTGTAACAGTCTCTATTTGTTTCGAAAAAAACTTCTTTGATGAGTGGTGCATAAGCATAAAGAAACAGAAGCTTTCAGGCCTCTAGGAACTTGCCCATATGAACTTATAACAATGGTAATAGTATGCACAAGACCCAGTCTGGTCCAATCAGACAAAAACCCAGCATAGAACTGGAGAAATGGACAGCAGGCCCCAATCTTAGCCAAGGAACTATTCACAACTGATTACTGCGGGGTGAGAAAGAGTTGATCTTCTTTAAGGGAGAGACTCTAAATAGGCTGACTAGACTCCAGTGAATGAAATTGCATTGAGGAAGGTCAGGGGACACTAACTTGACCTGATAGGGCTTAACATAAATGATAGAATGCATGAAATCCATTGGGGGGTTCTATGAGAGTCTGTGGATGGGGGAGGGGATCTAAATTTTGTTAAGATCTATTATATGAAATGCACAAAAATTCTATAACATATATACAAACAAAAGAAAAGACTGGTGTGGCTTGTATCCAGGTATGACTATGGTGATAGAAGAGGTGGAGCTTTTTACTGTTAACCCCTCAAATTAGATAAGAGTATTTCCAGGAAAAAAAAA
>NW_008355824.1:653526-659167 GCF_000622305.1 Nannospalax galili
ATGAAATAATATTCAAAATCATATCATGAACAGATTCTATTTTTTTAATAATATTAAGGTTTTTAACTTAAATTTTCATACATGAGTACTAGATTTACATCATTTGTATCCCCCTTACCCCCTCCAATTCCTCCCATGTGCACTCCCTCTCAAGTTCATGACCTTTTTTTCTTTTTATTTTTATATGTTTGAGTGTATTGCATGCATGTATGTAAGTGCACCCATGTCATGCAGTTCCCATAGAGGTCAGAAGAACCCCTAGAACTGGAGTTAAGGACAGTTGTTAACCACCATGTGGGTGTTGGGAACCTAACCCAGGTCTTCTGCAAGAGCAGCCAGTGCTTTTAACTGCTGAACCATCTGACCAGCCCCCTGACCTCTTTTTTAATGATTATATTAAGTTTTAAGTCACAGATTCTGCATACTATGTATTCTATTTTCTTAGAAAATAAACCAGTACATACTTAACCACTGGTATTTTACCTTACTTAATGTTTTAATATATACAAACAGTAAGAAGTATCCATATGAGAAAAGTATAAAATATTTATTTTTTATTTAGAAAATAATTTCACAAGAAGACAAATGTATTGTTAGCAAAACTTCAGAGTAAGCATTCAGAACAGGACAGTTTAAGTGGCTCAGCCTGCATGATGATACACTGTATAATAATAGATTTCCTTTTCCTCTCTACAAGTCAAAACAGTAAGTAAAGACAGTAACGATGATGTCTCCCCATCTGCACATCAATATCCTAACTACTAGGTCTATCTTCAGATAGAGGTATTTCTGCTATAAATAGTATCTGGCAAGATTCCACGATGAGAACATGTATAAAATGTTTAAATTGGACCTTTATTTTACATGATACTCAAAAGCTAACTTAGAAGTAAAGACTTACACATAATATCTGAAACTGTAAAATCCTGTAAGAACGTATAGGAGGAAAACTCCTAACACAGGAATGGGGTAATGATTTTTGTGGACGTGGCATTCAAAGCTCACACAACGAAAGCAAAAATGAATAAATGAAACTACCCTCTTAAAAGTTTCTGCAATTCAGAGTGTGTGTTCCTGGATAGGACTCTTATATTAAACCTCACTCACCCACAGCTCAGGGAACACTGTGGAAGAAGGGCTAGAAAGACTGTATGAGGCAAGGTTGGTCCATGAACAATAGGGAAACAGAGGCTTTCAGGCCACTGGAAGCTTGCATATATGAACTTGCAGCAATGGTGGCTTTGAACACAAGACCCATGCCAACTCAATTAGACAAGGGCCCAGAGTGGAGCAGGGAAATGGGCAGCAGGTTAGTCCTAGCCAGGGAACTGTTGGAGACTGATTACTACTGGGTGAGGGAGAATAGACCATCCTTATGATCTCTAGATAGGCTGAATAAACTCCAGGGGATGAACTTGCACTGAAGGACATCTGGGTACAAATGCTTGACAGGATAGGACTTAACATATATGGTGGAAACCATAAGGTCCAGTGTGGGAGGACAAGGATTGGAGAGGGTTTCTAAATTTGATTAAGAACTGTTTATGATATGTACGAAGCTCAATAAAAATATTTTTAAGGTTTATGCAATGCCAACAACAGTCAACAAAGAAAAGGCAACCTGCAAAATGAGAGCATTTATCATATATCTGATAAGGGCATAATAACTAGATAGATAGATAGATAGATAGATAGATAGATAGATAGATAGATAGATATAGATATATGAAACACACAACTCCATATCAAAAAGGAAAAAACAATAACCTGATTTTAAAATGAGCAAATAACATAAATACCCATTTTTCCAGAGAAAATACACAAATGGCCAACATATATAAAAAGGCTCTGAATAATCATCATATATGTGCAAATTAAGGGGCTGGAGAGATAGCTCCATGGTTAAGAGCATGTGCTCTTCTTGCACAGAACTTGGATTCTGTTCCTAGCACCCACATCAGGCAGCTCACAACTGCCTAAAACTCCAGCTCCAGAGAATCTAATGCCTCTGAGTCCTGTGGGCACCTGTATTTACATGTATATAGCCATACATAAATGCACAGCGTACACATAATTTAAAATAAAGATAATATTTTTTAAAGGTGTGTAAATTAAAACCATAATGGTGTATTGATTCACCCTGTTAGGATGGTAGCTATTAAGTAGAAAAGAAGTAAGAAGTCTGTTCATAAGAATGTAAACTTGTAAAGCCATTCTGGAAAATAATATGAAAGTTTCTAAAAGGAATTAAAAATTGAACTACCATAGGCTATAGCAATAACACAAAGGAAATAAAATCCCTATCTCAAGGAGATATGTATACCGTATGTTCATTGTAGCATTTGTCACATTAATGCATGTATGGAATAACATAAGTGTCTATCAGTGGATGAATAAATAAACATCACATACACACATTCACACACACAGAGAACATAATTAAGGCACAGAAGAGAAAATCTGTTGATTGTGATAACACGAATGAATTTAAAGGACATTATGCAAAGCGAAATAACAGAAAAATAGACACATAAAAACAAAAATTGAACTATCCTTTACACGTAGTTTGTTTTTTTAGTAGAAACGGTAAATAACAGCAGTAGCCATGTCATAGACTTTGAAGAGTTGGGAATTTTTATGATACATAATAGGTTCTTTGAGCTCATTTCATAGTACATGCTTCTAATATGTGCTCTATCTGTTACATATATTCTACACACAAATTTTTTAAATCAGATAATAGCAAATTATTTTTAAATTTTGATTGAATTTTCATGGATTTCATACACTGTATTGTTTATTTAAAATATTTTGTTCATGACTTTCATTCTATGTGTATGAATGTATTGCCTGCTTGTGTGTAAGTGCACGTGTGTCAGAAGAGGGTGTCAGATCCCCTGAAATTTGAGTTATGAATGTTTGCTAGCCATCATGTGGGTGCTGGGAATGGAACCCTGGTCCTCTGAAAGAGCAATATTCTTAACCACTGAGCCATCTCTCCAGCCCCCAACACACTATATTTTGATATTTAGACCCTCCCATCTGATTTCATGTCATATATGTTAAGGCCTATCAAGTCAAATTTGTGCCCCCAAGTCTCCTTTTCATTCACTAGAGCCTAGTTGGCCTATCTACCATTGCACCTTTAAAGAAAACCAACTCTCCCTCTCCCAGAAGTTATTGGTTGCCAATAGTTCCTCGGCTAAGGTTAGGGTTTCTTCCCAATTTCTCTACTTCTATGCTGAGATTTTATCTGGCTTGAGCTTGTATGGATCTTGTACATGCTGTCAAATTGCTGTGAGTTTATGAGTTACTTCCAAGATGTTTGGAAAACTCTATTTCCTTGTGGCCATACACTACCTCTGGTTCTTACAATCTTTCCACACCCCTTTCCACAATGATTCCTGAAGTTCAACACCTGATCAAACACAGAGAATAAGTGGAGAATAAGTGTCTGCGAAGTGTCCAACCCTAAGCGACACATCCACAATGTAATCTTTACACCTAAGACTCGGGGAACAGAGTGGAACAGGAAGTGGAAAGAATATTAACGCATCTCTCAACTCTCACCAGCAAAGCTTCCTCATGCAACAAATGGTGGTTGACCCAGAAAGCCACAACAAGCCAAAGTGCAGAGAGTAAGAGGCTGCAGAGTACTTATCTCTGAATCGGACTCTATTGAAATATGCTTCATCAACATTTTATATCCCCACACAGGAGTGTACAGTTTAGGATTATAAGGAGCTATGGGTCACCTTCAGACACTCTGGAGTGCTTCTACTCTGTGCCAGTGGCTCCAGCCAGTTCTGGTGGGAAAGGTGTCCAGAAGTCTCTCTGTCAACTGGTTTCTTGCATATGCTGATTTGGCAGCCTTTGTGCTAGTTCTCCTGGACCTCACTCTGCCTCACAGACATCATTATGCATTCAGCATGCTGAAGGACACTCTAGCAGTCCTACTTCAGAGGTGAAGTAGCAAGCCTTCAGTGAGCTTACCCTTCACTTTCTGTTGATTTCCTCTTTCACTTTTTAAACTCCATGCCTTTGTGACTGCCACTAGCAGAATTATTCTTTCACTGCCTTTGTGATTATTTGTACCAAGCTTGGTCTTACAGACTCCTACTTCAGGTGATTCAATATGTAGTAAGACCAGTTTTGTTGCAACTCCCTGTCCTTAAGACACATTCTTACTTTGATCTCTGACTTCCTTCATTTTAATTCTACTGCTGTTGCTGTTTTTCAGGGCTGTTTGGTGGACATATTGCCTTTGTTCATGCCACTGGAAAATGCACATTGAATCACTCAAAACCATTCTGGCATAATTTGTTTATTCTTCTTAGAACATATCATGGTTTAAGTGGAAACAGCTTTTCAGAAGACTTTTCAGGGACTAAGCAATACAAGACCAAAATGAAAGCCTCTCTAGAGAATCTGTTCTTTCTTGATTTTTAAGCATTTTCTTGCCCCCCACCAAAACCCTATTACCTTGATTTTGGAATTCCAGAGAAAAAGATATTGATGGAAAACCAGTTTTTACCTCCAAGGAAATAAGAGATAGCACATTCTGGAGCCAAATATGGGGAAACAGATTCAGCTTATTGGACTAGAGAGATGACTCAGCAGTTAGGAGCACTTTCTGCTCTTGTGGAAGACCCAGGTTCAGTTCCCAGTATCAGTAGGAAGGCTCACAACTGTCATTAACTCCCGTTGTAGGGGATCAGATGTGCCCTCTTCTGGCCTCTATGAGCACCAGGCACACATGTGGGGTGTATATATATATATTTTTTTTTTTCAGGCAAAATATTCATACACATAAAATAAAAATAAACGAATATTTAAGAAAAAAAATCCAAGTTATCTCAAATACATGGTCCAGCATGGTAACAGTTTTATGAAGTTTTTATACTAACAGATCGAAGAAAGTCACAAATAAAAACCCTTTTCAAATATATTAGCAGATGTATCAAATAGATAGATTTCAGAAAAACTGGGGAAATTGCTACTATAGTCCTCAGATGCTGTCTGATAACATTCTTAGCCTTTGGTTGGTTGAAGCTAAGAATTTACCCAATAGTCACAAGGATGTTAAGTAAAACACAGAGGTGGGCAATGAAGGGCCATTTAAAAGGCCAAAGATAGCCCAAGATAAATTTGGCTACCAATCTGTAACCTTCCAGCTCTCTATAGTCAACCATGGAGAATGTTTAACACAGATGTGGCTTTTTCTATGTAGTTTAATTTACAAAGCACAGTCTTCTGATTTTCCCTTAATAAACTTTGAAATTATGGATCCTTTGTCTTATTCTATATTCCTGTAACCTAAAACTATTGCATAATAAATATTTAAATAAATGAAAGTATGAGTAAATGAATAAAATTAAGTTGTATTTCTTATTATTTTATTAAATTAAGACAAATATAACAAGTCAAAACATTATTTTATTGAGTGGAAAACTGTGCATAATAAAAGAGAACAATAAAAAATTACTATAAAGCTGCTGGGCACGGTGGCATACACCTTTAGTCCCAGCACTTGGGAGGCAGAGGCAGGGGTCATCTCTGTGAGTTCGAGGCCAGCTTGTTCTACATAGTCAGTTCCAGGACAGCTCGGGCTACAGAGAGACCCTGTCTCAAAAAAGACAAA
>NW_008355824.1:659184-693950 GCF_000622305.1 Nannospalax galili
GCTCAGAACTCACACTGGAAAACTGGAATCTCCTGATCTAAACTTTTTTTGTTATGAAAATATAGTTTAAATGCCACTAGAGGGAATGCTATTGTCCTCAAATATTGATTTCCTACAGTGTTCTTTGAATATGTTATATTGATCCTAATGGAAATTGATGGTGTTTCAAGCAGGCCCTTTATCAGTCACTGTTCCACCAGCTGATGTGTGTTGGCTGTCTTGGGCACACATCTGCCTTCTCTAGAGAAATACCACCACGCAGATCTACCTGAGAAACTATACCTGTCTCACCCTCATAAGCCTTCTTTTCTCTGTAGGACACTCTGTGATTTCATTTGTCCTCCAGGTCCATACAGGATCGGGCTGAGATGATGCTGCAACTGAAACCGCTCTCACGTGTTTTTTTCCTCAGCCCTACTTGTGTGGATGCAAAGAACCTGTAGCATCTGCATCATTAATCAGAAGAAATAGTAGGAGTTATTATCCTTCAACTTCCCATTATTATTTGTTTCACTAAATTTTCCCCTCCCCGCTGGGCGATCCACTCTCACTCAGGGTCTCGCAGTCCTGATGCGGATTGGCAAAACAGATATAATACATTTTATTTGGGTTTTGTATATTTTATATGACTCTGAGAAAGGTGTGACTTACAAGGGCACGGATTCACAAAGGCTTTACTTTTACCATGTTTGAGGCATACTGCCCACGGTCTCGCTGCTCTATTCCAAAAATGGCGACTACCCCATTCACAGCTGTGCTCAAAAGTCCACACCCAAATATAAATCCTGTGGCTTCCCCACAGCCACACAAAATAGTGAGAGCCCAGCCTAGTGGTTTTCCCTGCGTATACATCCATAGCCCCTCCCCTTAATGGGCTTGACTCCTTCCACAGAGTGCGGGAAGGAGGTGGGACCATGGCTTGTCGTCATAAGGTCAGAGGAACTTCTGGGTCACAATTTTAAAAATGATATCTATAAATTTCCAACTTACCCGTTCTATTAAAAATTTATTTATATTATTACTGTTTGTATGATATTTATGTGTGTGTGGTGCATGAACCCCCAAAATTTAAAAGTAGGCTATGCATCTTAGCAACTGTTCCCAAATCACTCAAAGCTATAAAGTAAAAATTACAAAAACAAGACAAACCACCAATTATATACCATCAGATGGCCCCAGATGAAAACATATTTTGAGGTCAAGTTGATCACAATATTCCCATAAATGTGTTTGCTTTCTTTTCTTAAAAAATTTCCTTTTCATCCTTCTCCCAGAGGTAGAATTAACCAGCCCTATACTATGGAGTAGCTAACTGCTGATGCACCTTATTCTTTACTATAAAATGACATGTAAAACTCCAGCTCCTGGCCCAGGCTTCTTTTTTTTGGAGATAACTCCACCTGGGTACTAGTCAGTTAATAAAGCTGGTATATTGTGTGTGTGTGTGTGAACTCAAAGGTCTCATCTCAGGTTTTTTGGCCAAATCCTGCACCCGGTGGGTATGCAATGGCATATTACGTGGGGATCAGAGGACAACTTTCTGGAGTTGATGCTCCCCTTCCACCTTTGCATAGGTTCAAAAGCTGGAACTCAGGTTGTCAGGCTTGTGAGACAAGAACCTTTACTCTCTGAGCCATTTTGCTGGCCCCAAACCTTTCAATATTTTTATTTATATTTGTTTATTTTGTATATGTGTTTGTGTGTGTTTATTCACATGTGCCTGCCACAGCAAGGGTCTGGAGAGCACCTTTTCAGGAATTAGTTCTATCCTTCCACCATGAAGGGTCTGGGAACCAAATTCAGGTCAATCAGGCTTGGCAGCAAGTGCTTTTACCTGCTGAGCCATCTTTCTGGCTCCTCCAAAACAGACATTCTAATAGAAGAATTAAAAATTCCAGGCAAAAATTCCAGATGTACTTGACTGAAAACACTTTTCAAAGGCCTTGTTAAATAATGACAGCATCTCAGGTTTCAATTCTCTTTTATTCACATGCCCTGAATATTGTTTAAACTTTGTCTTATAAAAGTATCTCATCAAAGACTGTCATTGGTCATTAACTCTGAAATAAATATTTGTGTTTTGTGGGGAGAAGTCAGATTCATGGGTGGATTTTCAATCAAATGAAAATAAGAGAAAATTAATCCAAATGTTTTTGCCACCTAATAGTTATGCAATTTTGTCACCCAACAACTGTGCCTCAGTTTCTCCACTATAGAATTAGGGTAACAATTCTTCAAAGATAGTTATGAGCATTGTGTCAAAATATATATGAAGCACTTACATTAAGCTCTGCTATTTGATTCTTATATTGGTGCTTGAAACAAAAATATTTATGAGTTTGACACACTAAAAGAGTAGAGATAATCATGTATTTCACAAAGCTAAGAAAGTCTGAGATATTTCCTAATGAAAAAAATTAAACCTTAGCATTCTAGAGGATGGGGCATATAGCAGAATTTAAAACAGGAAATGTTGGGGGGTTGGTACTTATTGAAAAGAGCATCAGGGAGTTTTAGGACTAAATGAGCCACTCTTAGAAATATACTTTAGAAACATGTTAAAAAGTTAAATAAGGGGCTAGAGAGATAGCTCAGCAGTTAAGAGAATTGGCTTCTCTTGCAAAGGACCCAGATTCAGTTCTCAGCACCCACATGGAAATAACCATTCTTAACTCCAGTTCCAGGGGATCTGACAGGTTCCTCCGGCCTCCACAGGCATTGCATGCATGGGTGAACTTATATACATGCAAACAAAACATACCTAAAATTAAAATTTTTAAGTATAGTAAGAAAGATAAGAATGAAACTATATTATGTTACATAGGAATTGATGATAGAATATCCATTTTCTACAACCCCCAAATGACATATATTTTTCTAAATTATATTTTAAATTCTTATTTATGTTATAAACTTTTGTCATAAAATACTAAGAAATAGAATTCTCAAGCATCTAACTTTGAACTTCCAAATCTGAAGATGGTAGAATAAAGATGTATTTCCAAATTGAATTATTTTATGAAATAGAAATGTGTAAATGTAAGGCAGGAGTGGTGGTGCATACCTTTAAGCCCAACATTAGGGAGGTAGAGGCAGAAAGATCTCTGTGAGATCAAGGCCAGCCTGGTCTACATAGAGAGTTCCAGGCCAGATGGAACTACAGAGTGACCCTGATTTTAAAAAGAAATGCTTAAATATGTCAACAAAAATTTATCGGCAAAAAAGTAAAATTAAAATTAGGCTTTTTGATAAATAGTAATCCATCTCAAGTTTATGTATATAAAAAAACTCAACATAATATAATTACCAAATAAGCTTAGGAAGATCAAAGATAAACTATTATAGTCTTTATTTGCCTTTCACAAGTACAGCCTAATATATGATAGTCAGTAAATGTTTAATTAAACTCTTGAACTAAATATTATAATTCTGATACTGTTGATTTAAATTTATGTTTTTTATTTTAATTAAATAAAAATAAAATATTACTAACTTCAGTATTTAGGAAAAATATTAACTCTGGCAAATAAATACAATCATTATGCTTTTGTTTTATTTTTCCTATATTAATGACATATTTTTTCCTGAACCTGATCTCCAGAAAGTGTACATAAGTTCTCAGCCACATTTCATTTACATCTGACTCATGTATAATGAAATTATAACAAGATACACTGTCAGAAAATGCAAGTGAATATGCCATTTTAAATGTTATACATAATTTAACATGTCTTCTTAAAATGTACATGACGTTTAGGATTTGCTATATGTCTTCACAATATTTTTGTGTAACTATTTCCTTATGATGAGCCACATTCCTTCTTCACATTCTTCTAATTCAAATTGAATAAAAAGTTTCTTTTATCCATTTCTTAGTTGTCATAGGCACAATCTTTTTTCGTAAGTTGTGTTTTGAGGAATAGAAAATATATGTATTCCTATTCTCTAATATTATGCTGCTTCTATGGAAAACAAAATTTTTACCAATTATTTTTCAAATGCAGGTGAGGATGCTGAGAAAGGGGAAACCTCATTCACTGCTAGTGGAATTTCAAACATGTGCAACCACTATGGAAATCAGAATGGAGAACTCTTTAAAAACTAAAAATAAATCTACCATATAATCTGGTTATACCACTCCTTAGCATATACCCAAAAAACTCATCCTATTGCAGAGATACTTGTGCAGCCAAGTTTGTTGTTTCTCTCTTTGCAAAAGCTAAGAAATGGAAACAACCTAAATGTTCCTCAACTGATGAGTGGATAATGAAAATGTGGTACATTTGCGCAATGGAGTTCTACTCAGTGGCAAAGAAAAATGAAATCATGAAATTTGCAGGTAAGTGAATAGAACTAGGAGCTGTTATACTAAGTAAAGTAACACAGACTCAGAAAAACAAGTGATATGTGTTCTCTCTCATTTGTGAATCTTAGTTCCAAATCCTTAGATGCAGGTATATACACTGACATAACCCCAGGAACCAGGAAAAGGGAAAGGAACCAATTCAGTTCTTGTATCAGAAAAAGTTTCTCATTTCTAGAGCTGCTTAGGTTCCTCTAACCTTAACATTACCTTTCACTGAGTAAGAATTTATAGTTCAGGGGGCTGGAGAGATGGCTCAGTGGTTAAGAACACTGGTTGTTCTTGTAGAAGACCCAGGTTCGAATCCCAGCACCCACATGGCAGCTAACTGTCTGTAACTCCAGTCCCAGGGGATCCGACAGCCTCTTCTGACCTCCGCGGGCAATGCACAACACGGGTGCACTTACCTACATGCAGGAAATACACACATACACATAAAATAAATAAATAATAAATTATAAACAAATTTTTAAAAAATAATTTATAGCTTATAGTCTTTACTTTTACCCCAACTTCTATCAGGAAAACAGTATTGCAAAATGGTTAAGGACAAGTACTCTGGAGGCAGATTTCCTGGGATATAATTCCAACTCTAATATGGATCAGGTGTGCAACCTATTCTCTGTGTTTTCCTTTCCTTGATCATAAAGCAAAAAAACACCCTCTAAGGTTGTTATTAAAAATATGTGTTAACACACACAACATGCTTAGAAAAGTGCCCAATGTATGCTAAGTAATATTAAACAATGCAGTATTTTTTGACAGAGTCAGTAAACACCTCAAAAACTCATGTAGTTGACTCATGCGACAACTTAAATCCTTGAACGCATCAGACCATCCATTCTTCAATTAATCCACACATATTTGTGACCACATGATACACTTTAGTCTACAGCTTCTTAAATAGTGATCAAGGCCCCTCTCATAACTGAATGCAGGGTCATGAAAATTAAGATACCAGCAAAAGGTTTCTGAATGTGAAACCTCCAAAATCTAATTCAAAAACTAGTCATAATTAGAATAGTTTGTTTTTCTTTAGAACTCAAAAGATTTCATATATACATCATATGAGCTAACATGAGGTGTGTCTGGCAGAGCTCACCCATGCTGCGTCACATGAGTTTACTGCAACCTTACTTCTGAACACACAGCATGAACACTTTGCACCACTGCATGCTCTCATCCATGCAACACCAACAAATGCTGCCTAAAATACTTCAGCTCAGATTCCAGGTTACTGCATTCTAAGAATTTTAGGTTTTACTGTATATGCAAAATTTTCTCCTCTAATATAGAGAAAAGGAAATTCTTCAATCTGTGTACATGACAAATTGCTGCAGAAAGTGTGACAGTGAGATTTTCTGTATGTAGTGACGCTATGGAAAAGATGAACAAGTGGCTAAATTCCTGAGTTCATCATGTGAGAACTGTATTTTGTTTTGTTGGTTTTCATGTGTGTGTGTGTGTGTGTGTGTGTGTGAACATTCATGTGAAGTTGAAAGCCAAAGAAACTCATGGTGGTTGGGTTATATATTTACAACAGTATGATACGGAAAAAGTTAAATTACAGGTGAGACAGGTTCTGTAGCTATAAAAGAACTTTTTAGAAACTTGGTAAGTATTACACAGGGAAAACATTATGAGGAAGAATGGGTTTGCAACACTGAGAGATTGGCTGGTTTTATAGGACTTTGGAAAATGGCCATATATTATGCAAGTGATGTTTTTGGCTCACAGAAATCTTACCCTTTATTTTTCTAGGAACAATGGTTTGGTGTTCAATAATTCAGCATTTCCAGGACTTTACAGGAAACTATGACAAATAAAGAAAGCTAACTGTGCATTTGTGCTGCATTTGTGCTCAATAAGTAAAATAGATGAGTCACAGCTTTCTACAAAGAATATTTCTCATGATTATTAACTTGACCATTCTTCCCATTAGTTATTCCAAAACAGCAAATTTCAAAACCCTGCGAGTTAATGTATCTAGACCCCTCCAAAACCTGTTTGGGAAGCAAAATTCCATGTTCTTTAATACAATGTTTTATTCAAGTCTGGAAGTATTGAGAGTAGTCACTAATTCTGAGCAAATAGTGAACCCAGAAGGAACTCAAATAAGCACTTGATCCCCGCCAAGAGCCAAGAGGCAGCCAGTACTGAGAGAAGCTGAGGAGGCTTTTAGGACATGCTCCAATATCCATGTAACCCTGAATAGTGCGTGCTAAATAGCTCCCGAAAGGCCTAGGAAACCTGTTCACTTCTTATTATCAGCAAAAGCTAAGAAAGTCTATGTAGTCAATGTTTAGTAACTCTTTGTTAAATGAATGAACGTAGTACAAAAAAAAAATGAGCAAGACTGTACCATCTAAATCAAAAAGGCTGACTTCATCTTTTATATTGTCCATGCTTTGGCTACAACAGAAGCAAACTAGTTGATTAGCTGAAAAAAATCAAACTGTGATTTAGTGAATCCCAATGGAAGTCACACGAATATTGCTATGGCTAAATACTATCATTAAACACTCATCAAACAATACAGAGAAAGATGCTAAGTGGCTTCAGTGTGAGGTGACCAAATAACATGTAAAATGTCATAAATAATCACATGGCAAATATAGTTACAGTAGTTATACATTCTCCCCAGTATCTAGCTTATCTCTATAATTTGGTGCAATAATTGAAAGTACAATACTTAGACAATTAGAAAATCGAGGCAATAACAAAATAAATAATTTTATTTTAACTTAAGCATGGATACTCTAATCATTAACACTGATTTATTAATATAGTTTCATTTTCATTAGAACAAACTGATTGTAACTGTTAAGGTACCAGCTTGGTGTGTCCAACAGTTTTAAATTAACATATATGTCTGGTGTGTAAGTGTGCAACAACGTGTGTCTGTAAAAAGAAAACAAAGAGAAACTTTTTGAGAAATATATTCTTCAGACAACAGATTTTAATTTTTTAGAGTATTTTTCTGTATTTGATTTTGTGTCTATCTATTCACAACAATTTTTAGAATTTAACTCTACATTAAATTTAATTGAATAATATTATGAGTCTCTTTTAACTGCAAAATTAGCCATCAAGTGTCCTTGTTCACTTAGGATGAAATGTGAACACCAGGCCATCTGCTTAGGTGGTACAATTACACCTGGCCTTCAGTGTGTGCTTGGCATCCTCTGTGTTAGCACTCTTTTCAATTACAAGCCTTCAAAACAACTTCACCTTGATCTTTCACGTTAAGTCCAAAGTATCTTGGGGACACAATTTGACATAAATCTAAACCTATGACGTTTCCCTTTAAAAAGGCAGAAATAGAAAAGGGCTTTGCATTCAATTACAATAAAACATCATAAGTACGGAAGACTCATTTTTAAAATTGTCATTGAAGCAATATGGATAACAGTGCCTCTCTTGATCAGGACCAAAATCATTGTTCAGCCATCAATAACAGCATCTCTCTGATGCAGGGCAGCCTCCCGACTCTGACCTTATCTGGGAAGATCCGAGTGACAGTGACTTTCTTCCTTTTACTACTATCTACCACCTTTAATGCTTCTTTCTTGCTGAAGCTAAAGAAATTGACTCAGAAGAAGGAGAAAGGAAGAAAGGTCTCAAGAATGAAAGTGCTTTTAAAGCATTTGACCTTAGCCAACCTATTGGAGACTCTAATTGTCATGCCACTGGATGGGATGTGGAACATAACAGTTCAGTGGTATGCTGGAGAATTCCTTTGCAAAGTTCTCAGCTATCTGAAGCTCTTCTCCATGTATGCCCCTGCCTTCATCATGGTGGTGATTAGCCTGGACCGTTCTTTGGCCATCACCAGGCCCCTCGCTGTGCAAAGCAGTATCAAGCTGGAACAGTCCATGATTGGCTTAGCCTGGATTCTCAGCATTGTCTTTGCAGGACCACAGGTAAACCATTACTCCTGCACTTGTGTCAATATGGTGATCACAGATTTCCTATTTAAACGAGTAAAAGCGGTACCTTGAACTGGGGCTCTGGAAATTAGAGAGTAGACTGTATCCCTGACTACTTTTTTTCCTTGGGCAAATTTCTTACCTCTCTGGGTTTCTGTTTATCATTTATAAAATGGGGTGAATGGCTACTTCATGTGTTTTCATGATGATTAGATGAATAATGTATTAAAGTGTCTAATGTAATGTCTGCTACATAGAAAGTCCTCCTTAAAAAGTAGCCTTCTACAACTGACCTCATCCCTATACCCCTTCTTTCTTTCTCATTCTTCCTCTCTTTCATACTTGGAATGGGGTCTTGCTATGTTGCCAAGAATATTCTGAAACTTACAAGCTTCTTGCTTCAGACTCCCAAGTAACTGAGATTGTAGATGTGTTTCCTTTTTACACAGCTTCTTCTATTTTTCCTCTTGCTCTGGTTGTCATGATATAATCGTTAATTGAGAAAAAATAGGAGCTATGAAACTTACATATGTGGAAAATATTTATAAATTTTCTTACTTTGAATGGATTTAGCTCAGTGGTAGAGTGCTTGCCTAGCAAGCGCAAGGCCCTGGGTTCAGTACTCAGCTCAAAAAAAAAAATGATTATCTTGATTAGTATGTTGCTCTTGGCTAAATTATTTGCAAAATCCACGTTTTCAATGATCAGATCACTGAAGAACACATAAAAAAAAATCTTTCAAATACCAATGATCCTACCATTAACAGATGTGGATAAGTTGTCTCTATGCTTTCCAGTTCACTATATGGTAAACCAAGGGAAAAATGTGATAAGAAATAAAACAAGAGTTCTCTAAAATCCAGCAAAAAAAACCTCTAAAAACGGAAATCTGTCTAAATATTATAAACTATCCATGTATCCAAAAAACCTGCTATGCAAAATTCATTAAGTATAGCAAGATCCTAAGTAAATATTTCCTTAGTAAACTGAGGAGCAGCATTAATTTAATTTCTCTCTCTCTCTCTCTCTGTGAAATAGAAGAAATGAGAAAAGCTAAAATGCTTTTATTTCCCTCAAGAAAAGTACATCATAATCAGTCATACCTTGACTGTGTATACAAAAATTGGGTTTCACAGACATGTCCTTGAAATGAGATTATTTAGCTAGGATTATGTTCTTGAATTTTCCATTTCCTTCTTTAAAGTATGAGCACTGCCAATTAATTAGTTTTGTCAAATATAAACACAAGTTAAATTCTCAGCACAGAACCCAGTACTAATGAAACAAAGAGACAACCTGGGAGGGGGGGTGTCATTCATTAGTGGAGAAAAAATTATGCATAAGTAATATAATTAGAAATGAAAAAATAAATGTATTACAACTATAAGAAGACAATGAGATAGGAAGTTTGAGCTGAAATGATGAAGAAACATTTAGGGGGATGAAAAAGCTAATGAAGCATCACATATTTTTTCAATGAAGATTAAAATTCATGAACAGCTTTCATAGGAAACTTATTTGGTTGAAATGAAATGTGGAGAGTTAGGAACAGTGAGAAATTAGATTTGGTGGTTTCCCCTTTTCCTTTGACCTCATGGTATACTATATGTATTTGTTATAAAACACTGTCATTGTTTGTGTTTACATTGGTAGAGGCTTTGTTGTACTGAATTTATCTTTATTTATGCTACTTAATATGGTATTTAGAAAAATACAGACTAAAAAGTATTTCTCGCATTAGTATGTATAATTTTGATGCCTTTATGTTATCAATTAAAAAATAATGATAGGCATGATGGTACATGTTTGTAATTACACCCTTAGGATTCACAGACAGCCTAGGTTATATAGAGATCCTATCTTAGAAAAGGGCTGGGGTGTAGTTCAGTATTAAAACTCTTGCCTGAAGGCCTTGAGTTCAATTTCCAGCACTTAATTAATTAATTAGTTTTAAAGATATAACATTAAAATATTTGAATTAATGAATTAATGAGAATAATTAATTGCAGAAGGCAATGATATTCTCAATAAACACTTGAAATTAATGTATAAGGCTGATAGCCTTTGACAGTTCTGAGTAAGGGGTAAATGTTACATTTAAACTTCTATTTTAATTGGCAAATAATAATTGTGCATATTTATAAGATATAATGTGATGTTTTAGTATATCACATTTTGTAAGGATCAGATTAGGATAATTAGCATAACTGCAACCTCAAACCAGCATAACTTTTTCAAACAAAAATATTTCAGCAAAATCTTTGTGAATCACCTACCAGTGCAATGACTAATCTGAGAGTAGGCTATCAGAGGAATCAAGCGCTTTGTCAAAGTGTCCTGAAAACTCTCACATGATTAATCTTTTTATTTGTTTGAGACAAGGTCTTATGTAGGCCAGGCTGGCCTCGAACTAGCTATGTAGCAGAGTTCAACCTTGAACTTCTGATTTTCCTGCCTCTACTCCCTATGTGCTAGAATAATAGGTATGTGCCACCACATCCAGTTTATGTCATGTTGGGGTTCAAACTCAGGGCTTTGTATATGTTAAGCAAGCACTCTATAAACTGAGATATGTTCTTTGATATCTACATGAACACTATAAGGTAAATAGGAGCATGGTATTATCCCCCTTTCACATACAAAAGAACTAAAGTATAACTTTCCAGCAATAATTAAAATTAAGAAATGCATGCCATATTGAGATATGGTCTGCCTCTTGGTTTCTTCTTCTCTTTATATAACTGAGAACGTTTTCATCATCCAATGACATTCTGTTGTATTTTGGTTTTTAATGTTTATTACACCTCATTGATGGACACATCTTGTAATTAAAAACACTGGTCTAAAGATATGCATTAATCTTACCAATATAGAGGACCTAATGGGCTCATGTCTCTATATTAAATGCCAGTGTTTGTATTGCAGCTCTATACTATTTCTGAATAATATTGATTTTAGCTTTATGACTAATGTCACATATGTGATGCAAAAAACAAAAAGTGCAGAAAGCTTTTTCTTTCTAGACTGTGACACAGTATGTCTCATGAATCACCATACTCCATGGACACACCTATAAACCAAGTCACATTTTATAGCTAATTTACGTTAAAGGGTGACTTTACTGTCATTCTTTGGTACATGAATAATATTGATTTTAGCTTTATGACTAATGTCACATATGTGATGCAAAAAACAAAAAGTGCAGAAAGCTTTTTCTTTCTAGACTGTGACACAGTATGTCTCATGAATCACCATACTCCATGGACACACCTATAAACCAAGTCACATTTTATAGCTAATTTACGTTAAAGGGTGACTTTACTGTCATTCTTTGGTACATGTGTTGGTTGGTTGTCACCAGAGTAATTCAAACCTCAGTTTAAAAAATAAATAAATAAATAAATAAATAAATAAAGTAAAAATTTTTAAAGTGGAGGCTGGAGAGGTGGCTCAGGGTTAAGAGTGCTTGCTGTTCATCCAGAGCCCCCAACCAACTCCCAGCAACTACATCGGGTAACTAATAATCACCTGGAATTCCAGCTTCAGTGGATCTAATGCCCTCTTCCAGTTTCTGAAAACACCTGCACATATCTATATTTATGCAGACATATATTTATATACAAAAATATATATACATAAATAAAAACAAATCTTAAAAAAGAACTAGTTGTCACATCTGAAGCTTAAGAATCTAGAAATTTCTGAGATCTTTCTAGGACTCAGAGTAATAAATTTTAAGTTTTCAACTTGTTTTTCTATTTTCTTACTTCTAGCCTCAGAAGCTAAATCATATAATGGTTTGGCTATGTGTTTTCAGAAGTTTCAATGTAAACTTTTATAACAGAATTCTTATAAAAACTCTATGTGTAGTGGCCTAGAGAAATGACTCAGTGGTTAAGAGTGCTTGCTGCTTTTGCAGAGGACTGGAGTTCAGTTCTGAGCACCCACATGGAATGGTTCACAACCACCTGTAACTCCAGCTCCAGGGGATCTGACACCTTCCTCTGGTACCTGCACTCACATGCACGAAACCCTACACAGACACACATGCATACATAATTAAAAATAAAATAAATCTTTTTAAATGTCTTATATGTAGCCACAATAAATTAAACAGGTATAAGTGGAGATTCTCTGTTTCAGACAGGGATAAAGGAAGACCTCATCTCTTCTTAGCTGTTCACTTGTCTCAGTCACAGTCCCTTTGAAGACCTCAGATCTCCTTACAACAAAGTTTGAAAGCTAATGAAATCATAGAAATGGCAGGGGTGCTAGATTTCAACAGAATTGTATTCAAATGCCCATATTCTTTCAACCATGTGATGTGAGAATGTTACTTAACTAAGCTTAAAAGAGTAATTGTAAGCCTGGGGTGGTAATGAATGCCTTTAATGCCAGCACTTAGGAGGCTAAGGAAGCAGGATGGAGTGTTCAAAGCCACCATGAGCTACATAGAAAGACTGTCTCAAAGCAAACAAATAAATGAACGAATAAGGAGGAGAGATAACTCAGCAGTTAGGAGCACTGACTGCTCTTGCAGAAGACTGAAGTTTGAATCTCAACACTCACGTGGTAGCTAACAACCATCCATAACTCTAGTTTCAAGGGATCTGATGCTCTCTTCTGACCTCTGTGGTCATTGCATGACACGAGTACACTTACAAACATTCAGGTATAACACTCATATACATAAAATAAAAAATAAATTAATTAATAGGTAATTGTAAAGAATAAATTGTATGTCTGTGAGTTCAAGGTCAGCCTGGTCTACATAGTGAGTTCCAGGACAGCTGGGGCTACAGGGAGACCCTGTCTCAAAAAGACCAAAAAAAAAAAAAAAAAGAATAAATCATTTTGTACATAAAACTACCCAGGAAAAGACCACTCACTTTAATTTTAAAGACTCAGTTAATAGCCATTTCCTTCTCCTTTTTTTCTTTCATTATAAGATTTGAAGTCAGAAAGAAAAAAACAACAAATGTTGTTTGAGAATAACAAAAAAATGCTTATAAAGATGGAATTCTTCACTATTTCAAAATTATCACTTACATTCTTACTGTTCAGCAAATTTGTCCTAGATAGTCCCTGGTCACAAAATCGTACTATTACTAAAAGTTATTTGTGCCAGAGCATAATAAGTCTCAAAGGTGTCATTTCTAAAAGTAAACTGGAAAAGAAGAAAGGAATAAAGGAAGGGAGGAAAAGAAGGAGGGCAGGAAGAGGGAAGAAGGAAAGGGAAGGGAGGGAGGAGAGAAGGAAGGAATGAAGGAAGGAAAAAGGGAAGAAACGAAAGGAGGCAAAGGAAAACACGATACCATAACAGATATGCTTTGGGGGTAGCTTTGATTTAAGACCAGACATTTCCTAAATTTGGTGTGACTATACATAATTTAAAATGACATATTTTCTAATGTGCATCATCTAAGACCACAAAGAGTGCAGAGCAGCAGAGTCTTTGCACAAAAGACTTTGTGTTCCTAGCTTATCTTGTTCCTGTGGAGTATTGCCAAGACAGCTTTCAAATAGTATAGTTAACACAAGCCTGTAGGCAAGAAACATGGGCCACTCCTTAGTTTTTGGACCAAGTAAGTATGGTCTGAAGATGTGTGTAGACTTGCCTTGACACATGAGCTAATTCACTGAGTAAAATGTACTTCTGAACTTGACAAGCAGTTTAAATTCAACAAATACTTATCTCCCATGAGCAATAGGCCAAACACTGTCTAAAACATAGTAGTAGTATTCAAGACCCAGAAACAGCAATAATAATGTGATGATAAATAATAGTGGAAGACAAAAATATGTGCCAGGATTATACTAAATGCTTTTGAATGAATTATTTTGTGAATGTTCTCAACAGTCATATAAATTACGTGCAGTTACCCTTAGTTTGTACATGAAGAAATGAAGCCTGCAAATATTATATAAGATGGCTAGAGATCCATCTAATGAGTGGAAATGTCAATACATATAGCTAATTCTATAGGAGAGAGAAACCTCACTATTCCACGTAGTTCCTATGTGGGATGTTTGTCTAGCTCTAGGGACCCAATTAACATAAGAGATACCTAAGAGCAAAGCATGAAATTATATTGCACTATATGTACATGGGGATCTCATGAGCATGAACTCGGAAGAAATAACTAAACTATAATACTTCTATACTTTTTAGGATAAGCACAGTATCTGCACTAGAATAATGAATTCTGGAAATGTTACTAAATAATGCATGGGGGAATGTAGAAACCAGTGAAAGAAAGGTATTATTTCACAGAGTTTGTTTACTCAGGTTCACTGCATCCTCATTACCAGCCTTTCTCATATTCAAAGTTGTTTTTCAGCATTGATATTTGAAAGATATCCCTTCTAAAAAGAACACTTATGGCTTCATGCACGTTAAGAAAATCAGGTCAAATGGTCCTTTCTGAAGTTATAGTTCCTCAAGTGTTTTCAACTTGAGATAATCTGTGTATCATTTGGGCTTATTTTCCCTTAATTCCTTCAACTTCATAGCCAGAGCTTTTAATTGCTACACTTCCCCATTAGGCACCACTATCCCATAGCAAGGACGTGCTAAGGCAACAAAAGGATATCAGGAAGACACACACATAGCATGTGTTTATCAGTGTATAAAAAATACTATGGGTACAGGGAAAACCATGTGTCTCAAATTTCTGCAATAGCAATGGTTAAGATATATCCAGTGTTAACTCTGTGTAGACACTATTCCAGGGGCTTTGCCTTTAACAACTCAATTGTCATGACAGCACATAACAGTTTACACTATTATGCTCTCTACTTTTTAGCTGACAAAACTGAAATAAAATAAACAACAATGTTCTAAGAAGGAAAAACATCTTTCATTGTTTGTAAAGAAGGAAAACAGAATGCTCTTGATGGTGACAAAATAAAGCAAACATTGATAAAGCAGAGCTAGGGATACTAAGGTAGGGAAAAAAAAAAACAGAAATTGAAGAAAGAACTCAAGGACAAAGGAATCACTGAAAGCAAGGCGGATACCAATATTAATCAGTCAAATGAACATAGACTCAGCACTCAAATTAATCAAACCCAAACTAAAACAAATTAATTTATGACTAATATTCTGAATCCTCTTATACTTTCCTGTACTTCTTGTTTAAAACTAGTTAATCATGTATTACAATTATCACATTAACTCCATAATATCCACTTATCAAATTTCCTAATACATATTGTATTTGGTTCATCTTTTATGAGAGTACCTAGTATGGTGCTTTTACCAAAGATTTGTTTAAGAAGTACATGTTAAGTAAAGATGATAACCAGTAATTCAAAAAAAGTAATCTCAAAGTTTTTGTTACATAAGCCATATGAATATTAGGATGGAAATATAGTGCAGTGCTGAGCATAAAGTCTAACTTCAGGCCTTTTGATTTCAAGCATGTTTGGGGAGCTGTGGAGGAAAGTAGTTACACTTTAAAGAAAAGTTAGATTCTTCGATTTCATGTGAAGGAAATCTAAAGATTTCAACTCACATCTGTTTCATCTCATTTAAAAGTACAGTTTAAATAAGGTCAAACTGGAAAGAAATGTGGAATAATGAGAGACTCCATTTGCTGTGTGAAGAAAAGTTGATCTGGACCTCTGGATAAATTAGCTAACAAACTTGTTAGAGCTTTTTTATTTTGAGACAATAATATGATCATTTGTTGCCCTCTAGTGGATGAATTTAAATTTTTCTACTTGGGGAAAAAAAGATCTGAAACTGGAAAAAAAAAAAATCAACATTATAATTACAAATATAAGAAACAGTATTCTTTTTCTACTCTAGAAAGAAAGAATTATTTTTAAGCCCCTGTAAGCCCACTCCTAACCTAGAACCTTCCAAAGTAAAGAAATCTTCGGTCAACTGCTAAGTAAATTATTTTTATTCAATGAAGAATTTTTTTTAAAACATTGTCATCCATCACCTGATTAAAACAAAAGTACTTTGTTCACATTTACTTGCTATCAGTTTAAAAATGCTTTTTTCTTATGTATTCATTTTAATACTATTTCACAGTAAATGAAGTTTCTCCAAGGAAAACTTCGAAATAAGACGTGTGCTTCATTAATCAAGAAAAAAGAATGTCTGCAAGAATTTATTTTTATATTTTTTTAATTTTTATTTATGTTTGTGTGTGCATGTGCTAGGTGTGTGTGGGTACTCACAGTGGCCAGAAGAGGATGTGGATCTGCTAGAGCTGGAGTCACAAGGAGTTGTAAGTTACCTGGGTGCTGGGAACCAAACTCAGGTCCTCTGAAAGAGCAGTAAGTACTCTTAACATCTGAGTCATCTCTCCAGACCCTCAAATTTATTTTTGAAAATGACTTACAATATTTCATTAAGAATAGATTCAAAACCAGGTGTGATGGCACACGCCTTTAATCCCAGCACTCGGGAAGCAGAGGCAAATGAATCTCTGTGAGATTATGGCCAGCCTGGTCTATAGTGAGTTCCAGGCCAGCTGGGGCTACGTGTCTCAAAAAGACCAAAAAAAAAAAGATTCAATTCAATTTCTGCTTTTTAGAATACTAGGTTAAGGGTTAAGATCACTCACTGCTCTTGCAAGAGGACCTGGGTTCAGTTCTGAGCACCCTATGACAGCTAACAACCATCCATAACTCCAGTGAATCAGGAAGCCCTCTCTAACCTCCAAGGGCATTGCATGACATGGGTGCACTTATGTAAATACAGGCAATACATTCATATACATAAAACTAAAACATGATAAATATAATATTAAAGTTTTAGAATACAGAAGTCATTTTTAAACATGATTCCATACTCAGTGTAAGCTTGCAAGAATTATACAAAGATTTGAATGACTTTCACTTGTAGATCACCAAATATTAGCATTTTTTATTTGCTTTCTTATCTCTTAAATATTTTTTATTGGTTTTAACAGTTGGAGATGGGGCTGGAGAGATGACTCAGTGGTTAAAAGCACTGACTGCTCTTACAGAGGACCCAGGTTCGATTCCCAGCACCCACATGGTGGCTGACAACCGTGTGTAACTCCAGTTCCAGGGGATCCAACATCCTCTTCTGACCTTCATAGGCATTGCACCACACAGATGCACCCTACCTACATGCAGGCATTACTCATACACATAAAATAAAAATAATAAATAAAATATTAAAAAAAGAAAACTAAGGAAAGGGGACACTTTCATGAGTTATAACCCCTGTTTGATTCCCAGCACCCACATGGCAGCTAACAACCATCCATAACTCTATTTCCAAGGGATCCAATGCCTTTTGCTGACCTCCACAGGCATTGCATGACATAGGTGCACTTACACACATGCGAATACATTCACACACATAAAAATAATAATAATAAAATAAAATAAAAAGTTGGAGTCATCTCTTAATCAGTCCAAATTTCAATGCACTTAGGAATTCTCATATACAGTCTCAATGGTAACTAGCAAAATCAGGAAAAACTAGCATTGACAGGATGCTATTACCCAATCTATATGCCCGATTCAGATTTTACCAGTTTGTCTGAGTTCAATTTTTGCCCTTTTAACAAAAGAAGATCCAAGATTATGTGGTGGGTGGGTTCCATCACTTTCTCCTAAATTTCCTTTGAGTTGGAACCGTTATTCCTGTCTTCTTTGTGCTTCATAAGATTGATGTGTTTGTTGCCTGGGTCATTTGCAAACTGACCCTTGATTTAGGTTGTCTGAGGTTTTCTCGTGGTTAGATTCAGGTTCTACATCTTAAGCAAACACACTGAAGAGGTGATGCTGGGTTCTTCTCATTGCATGATCAAGGAAGCAGATGCTGTCAATTGGTCCCATTATCTATAGTGTTATTATTTGCCTATTTCTCTTCTATAAAATTATTGCTTTACTCTTTATGATAGTATGTATCTAGCAGGTATAAACTTTGATATTTTGTAAATGTTCTGTTCTCAAACTTCCACTAATTATTTTTCCAGCCATTAGTGATTTTTGATTAAATCAATTACTGTTATAGTGATTAGTAAATATTAACCAATTACTCTATTTTGCATTTTCCTTTTTTATTGGTTAATACTCCATATTAAAGAAAAGTTGTTGCCTCTGCCAATTTGTGTGTGGTCATGTAATTTATATCAGTGAGGATTCATGGATTCTTGTTTTATTCAATAGTTTACCATTACACCAACATCATAATCACCTGAACAAATAAATTGACTCTTAAGTTTTTAAGACTGGCCCCAAACTTGGAGGACACTAGCTCCCCTAACTATCTATTAGAACTATCTGTCTCCCAGACTGTGCCTATGGATTTCTCTTGTTGCTTCAACCTATGCAGATGGTGCTTTCTGTGTCCTTGCTATGTGCCAATGGAACTTTCTCTGGAACACTTTCTCTCACTAACTCCCATATGTCCCACCTCATCAAAATGGTTTCTCTAGCTTCATTGGGGGAAGTACAAGTTCAAGTTTGGCTCCATCCTTAATCTTCACAAATCATCGGGTCTTTCCGTCCCTAGCTGCCTCTCGTCTAAGATCACACATCCTTCCCAACTTCCACTGTGTGGAGATGAGCAGATGTGCTGCTTGTAGCGCTTTGATACGTTAATTCTCAAGCATACCCAGATTCATTCATTACCTTTTGGGGTAGAGTACCAAACTGAGGTTGCGAAGGAGATGCCTGGTCATCAGACCCAAAAATGCTTGGTTTTGCTGGGTTAATTAGAAGGTATTAGTCCAGATATGTGCATTAATAAAAGTTATTCCCATACTCTTTATAAGTTTGTTTCTTGCATTTTAATTATTAAGCTATCTCAGTTATAGCCAGTTAGATCTTAGGTTCTCTTTCACACTCTGTCATTTTCTGAGTGCTTCCTTACCCTGTCACAAGTCAATTGATGAATGTATGATACTTTATCTGTCTCAGTCTTAGAACTACCTGCTTCTCAAATTACCTCGGGTCCTTTTGGTAGAGAATGGAATTTAGAAACCAAGAGTCAGGCACCAGGATGCAATACATACTCATTACTGATAAGGTGTCTTTATATCCAGGCTCTCTACATGGGCAGAGCTAGAAAATAAATACATGTATAAAAATGTGCATACACACACAGACATATGTTCTTACTATTTTATTTCTGTGTAGCACCACTCCATTGTTTGATCTCCCATAATTCATTCAGTCACTGTTCTGAAAACTATCATTTATTACAAATGATATATTATCATTGAATAATCACCTGCATGTGCATTCCTATGTAATAGGGTTATGGGTGTATGCTCAGGGTAAATTCCAGGATGTCAAATTTGATGATGACCAAAGGCAGATACTGTATTAGATTTCTCTAGAGGAGCAGAGCCAATAGATTATATACAGAATAGGAAGTGGGTGTTTATTAGATTGGCTTACACGATCAAAGGCTGGATAATTCCACAACCTTCAGAAAAGCCAGAGAAACCAATAAGTTGGAAAGCTCAAAACAATAGGGACCAGTGGAACAGCCCCAGTCTGAGGCTGAAGGACTGGAAGCTGACTGGATTCATGCTACTATAGAAGCTCATTCTCAAGCTGATGAATCTGGAGTCTGCTGTCTGGCAATGGCAGCAACAATAAATGCAAGAAGTGTGGCGCAAAGTGGGCATGCAAGCTTCCCTCTTCTTTCACTTGTGGCTCCATGTGAGCTCTAAGACTATTGGGCAGTACTGTCTACACTCGGACTCACGTACAAATCATCCATGGGAGCACCTTTGCAGACACATGGGGAAGTACGCTTGATCAGTTTTCTAGGCCTCTCTCAACCCAGTCAACCAAGATTAATCATTACATTTACAGCTCTGCAAGCAACTGAAAATTTCTCTCCAAGTGGTGGAATCAATTTGCATTTCCACTAGCAACTCACAAAGGTGTTGGTTTCATCAAGACCTTTCCAAATGAATGTACTGCTATACTTTTTAATTTTTGTCAGTTTCATTTGTGAAAATTCATTTCAGTGTAACTTAATTGACATTTCTTCTTTTATGAATAAAGTGAACATACTATTGCTGTTGAGGGGGTCTTCTCAGTTTCTTTTCACGGAGGAAAGAATTCAGTCAAGAGATACTGAAAGTTTAGGCAGAGGTTTATTTAACCAAGCAAAGAAAAGCAAGCAAGCACTCCAAAGAAAATGGAGCAAGCTGTCTCCAAAGGGCTAGCAGCAATGAGCTCTATATTGTGAACTTTACTGTTTTATGAATACGAGGTGGGTAGCATATTTGTGGAGTATAGTAACCTTTTTTCTTACCAAGTAATACTTTTAGGGTATTTCTTCCCATGAGCCTCTAGAACTCTTGAAAAGCCCAGGGTCCTCTAGAAAAGGGCAACGGGTGTCAAAACCACAATGTGAGTGATACGGTTGTAAAGCTGAGGTTTTTTAAGAATGCAGGTGCTTCCTTAGTGCACACGTGTGCACATGCTCCAGCACCTTAGTTTTTGATATAATGGGAGCAAGCTGACTGCAGCCTCAAGGATAATTAGGCACAAAGGGGCATTCTTACCCTCGAGAGATCCAGCTACCAAGAAACAATTTTAGTTTTCTTAGTTCCCTCATGTCTAATTCCTTTTTTGAGAATGTTCACGGTCCCATTCAGTAGTGACATGCTGGCTATCAGTTGGTTAAGACTTTTTTTTTTATTAAAACTGAAGTTTTACTTTGAAATCTTGTGTCAGTGTTTTATAACAACGCTTCAGCTATCCCAAATAGGAATGGGGCTTGGGCTGTGCTCTACAAACCCCTCCCGCAGCTTCGCTGCTCATGTCTATTTTCTACCTAATTTCATTATGTCTAAGGGCCTGTAAACTCTGCACATCTTTTGACCACTTTTTAAAGTATGTCATGTTAATAGGCCTTTCAATGTCAAAAATTAATTTTAATGTGTATGTTTAAGGATATGTTCTAAGTGCCAGGCACAGTTTTATACACCCTGGATACAGTGTGTACAAAATCACGTTCAAAAACCTGGCCAGCATAAATGTGGGTAGAAGTCAATGTGCAAGTGAGGGTTGAATCCTTGAGTGATGATTACTCTGCAAGGTTGAAATTTCCCCCAAAATAAAAAATCCCATCATTTCATTTACACTGAACCAAAAGTAGCTGAAGTAAACATTACTTACAAGTTTTCATAGAAATGTCAAAATATAAGGCCTAAGAGTTTAGAATTGCTGTAGGTAAGAAGAGTAGAAAATAATTGTTAATAAATGTATTAATATCATTAATAAATTTAATAGTTGTTAATGAATTCATGATAAAATTATTAATAAATGAGGGAATGCTTTCAAATACTGTTCAAAAGTAGCATAACTTTTTTCTTCTTTATCACAGTTGTATATCTTCAGGATGATCTACCTAGTAGATGGTTCTGGGCAGACAGAAGTTTTCTCCCAATGTGTAACACACTGCAGTTTTCCACAATGGTGGCATCAAGCCTTTTACAACTTCTTCACCTTCAGCTGCCTCTTCATTATCCCTCTTCTCATCATGCTGATATGCAACACCAGAATCATCTTCACCCTGACGCGGGTCCTTCATCAAGATCCCCACAGTACGTGGTGCTTACATTTACTAATGACTGTGGAAAAACAATATTTAAACAGCAACACTAAGGCAGAGCAGCACAGGTGGCACGGAGTGGCAGTGTGTTAGACACGCAGTTCACAGTATCAGTTCATCTAATCACTCACAAACATCCCATGAAATAATGTTTTCATTATACCCTCTATTTATAAATGAGATGTATCAATGGCATCTAATGTTCTAAATTTGCAACATGGGATAAAAGAAGAAAAAATGGAGAGAGGTTCATGAGACTCCACACCTCCTCAAGGATTTATGCAGTTAATAGTTCGTGGGAAACAGAGTTATATTCTTCAGTGGTGTAACTACTCCATAAGGTGCCCATACTTTTGTGAACGACCCCTCATCCATCCTCTTGTAAGCAACCTTAATGAAATTCATTAGGTCACCCCCCCCAAACAAAGGCATGAAAGTAGAAAGGGGATTAGTTGGGAGAAGGAAGAGGAACAGTGGGAGTGGGAGAGGGACAAGAGAGCTAGAGGGAGAAGGGTAAATATGATCAAAGTAAATTACATGCATGTTAAAAATGTCACCATGAAACCATTATTATGTATAATTAATATATGCAAATAAAAACATTGTAAAAAGAAGAAATGACAATTGTCCTATTAAAACTCAGGATAAACATTAGAAATTTGTTCTTGTGGAACTAATACACCAAACACCTGATATCTAGAACACAGCAAACAACCTTATGCATGCTAGTGAGCAGACCTGCTAAACTGTTTTGTTTCACATTAAAATCTCTTGCATCCATGTAACGTGAGCTTCTTTTAAGATTGAAGAGGGTGTTCTTAAATTTTTAATGTATTTTTATTTATTCTTTGAGAATTTGATACATGTATACAATGTATTTAAATCATATTCACCCCTCACTAAGCCCCAACTTCTCTCAGATTTCTCTCACACACATCCACTTCCGGATTTCATGTCCTTTATTTTTCTTTCTTTTTTTAAAATAACCTACCGAGTCTAATTAGTGTTGGTCATATGCACATGGTTAGTGGATATTCACTAGTGCACAGTCAACCTACCAGGGACCACACACCTAAAGAAAACTAACTCTCCCTCCCCAAGCAGCCATTAAGGGTACACAGCGCCTTACCTAGGAATGGGGACTCATGTGCCCTTCTCCCACCCATGCTGAAATGTTGACTGGCTTGATCCTGTACAGGTCTTACACAAGCAACCACAGCTGCTGTGAGTTCATGAATGCAGTGGTCCTGTCATGTCCAGAAGACACCATTTCACTCAGTTCTCCCCAACCTCTGGCTTTTGCAATCTTTCTGCCCCCTCTTCCAAGATGTTTCTGGACCCTTATTCTCTGCACTTTGGCTCATACAACATGAAATTTACATATTTATGTATGCTTGCTATGTTTTGTGTGTATTTGTGTGCCAAATGTTGTTAAATATATGATTAACTATTTTAACCAGAAACTTATGGGGACTAGAGAGATGTCTTAGAGGTTAAAAGCACTGGCTGCTCTTCCGGAGGACTCCAATTCAGTTCCCAACACCCACATGGCAGTTAACAATCATCTGTAACTCCAGTTCCAGGGACTCTGCTACCCTCTTCTGACCTCCATAGGCATCGCATGGTCACTTACATCCATGGGTGGCTGGATGTGGTGATGCACTCCTTTAATCAATTATCTCAAAACAAAGTTGAAACAGAAATTAATCCCAAGTACCAGCTACTGTGCAGAAATATGAAAGCTTTCATGTAGTCTATAGTCTAAGAGAAAATTCAAAGAATAAGCCAGTAAATGTGATGATATTTCAAAATAGGCTGATGCATAATATATATATATATACATATTTTTTCATAATCAGTTACTGTGCCAAGCCAAATGTAATTTTAAAATATATTTGCTTCTACTGTTTGCTTTATACTTATATGTCTCTCACATTTACAGATACTGAGGATTAAATGAAATAATGTATAAAAAGAGCAAGGCTCATAGCAAGGCACATAGTAAATGGTAATTATTTTTGTTTCATTAAAATTCATACCCTGTAAAGACATGTGCATTAATTATGTATTTTAACATTTCTTGAAAAAAATAACCTTTAATCAAAACACCACTCCATAGTGAACAATGAAAAATAATTGCAAAGTGATTATTTCTGTATATTATTATCAGTTTCCTCAGTATTTGAGGAGAACTTGAAACTTGCTTTTTAACTATCGGCCTACATCCTTAAGTTCAGAGAGATAGCCTGATATTGAAGTGAGAAATTCTTTAGATTTCAACAAATTTCTTCACAAGAATGACTATGTATGAACTTTAGAGGACTATTGATATAAAAAATAAAATCATTTCCTGTATCACAGAAAGAAATATACAGTTGGAATAGATAATTTGGAGCAATGCACTTAACCCCACACACTTCTTACTATCCTAAGTGAGACACCCAATAAATATAATTCTGTGCAAAGTCAGAATTCAACTTATTTCAACCTGTCTACTTTCCTAAGTTTATATTTTCATTGCGTGATTCCCTCTCTATTTCAAATCCTCGTTGGCTTAATGGAAATTTAATTTTAAGAGCATTGTGGTCTTTAATCTGTTCTAGAGGAAAGTTTAGTATAAAAATTTGTCTATTTATTTGCTGAGACAGTTTCACTATGTGGCCCGGGTGGGGCTTAAACTCATGATCCTTCTGCCTTAGTTCACTTAGAGCTCTTATTACAAACAAGCACCACCACATCCAGTGGGAGGTAGGATGGGAATATTTGTAGGTAAACTGTCATTATTGGAAATTTATCTCATATTCAATAGATTAATTAGTAATTCTTCCATTTTGACCATTTTGTTTTTGTGAGAAAGCTGTCTTTAAACATCTACCCTTTTCTCTATCTGATAGAACTACAACTGAGTCGATCCAAGAACAATATCCCAAGAGCACGGCTGAGGACGCTGAAGATGACAGTTGCATTTGCCACCTCATTTATTGTCTGCTGGACTCCTTACTATGTCCTGGGAATTTGGTACTGGTTTGATCCTCAAATGTTAAACAAAGTGTCAGATCCAGTAAACCATTTCTTCTTTCTCTTTGCTTTTTTAAACCCATGCTTTGACCCATTGATATATGGATATTTCTCTCAGTAATTGGTGGACTACACAGGATATACTACTAGAAACATTTTCACTGACCAGGCTCCAGTGGATAAATTCACACCAAGGGACATCTGGGGCTGCAAACTTGACTTGAAAGGCCTTCACATATATGACAGAATACATGAAATCCAGTAGGGAAGGAGTTATGGGGTGCAAAGAGGGGAGGGGATCTAAATATGATTAAAATATATTGTATCAAATTCACAAAAGTTAAATAAAAATATATACTGTAAAAAAAGAAAGGTGAGGCAACAGATTTCTCCATTTGAGGATAATTAGCTCAAAGCTTGAAACATATTTTCTTGCAAGCAGGCAGAACTTAAGTTTATGTTTCATCCTTATTCTTTTAGAAACTTTGCCAGAGCCTCAATCAAAAGGGAAAAAAACTTTCAGGAAAAAATATTGAAATTTTTTCTTTTTTTGTTAATTTTATTTATTTGTATTTTAAATGTGTATGAGTGTTTTGCTGCATGTATGTAAGTGCACCTGTGTGATGCAATACCCAGGGATGTGAAAGAAGGTAACAGTCCTCTAGAACTAGAGTTACATAGAGATGGTTGTTAGCCACCTTGCGGGTGCTTGGAACCGAACCCAGGTTCTCCGCAAGAGCAGTCAGTGCTGTAATCGCTAAGCCATCTCCCCAGCCCTGAATTTTTTTCTTAATCATAAACTAATCTTTGCCTTTTCTGACCTCCTAGTGTACATGAATTGGGCTTATTTTCGCTCCAACTTATATAATGATGTATAAATATTTAAAATAACCGCAGATTAAGGGGGGAAAAAAGATACTGAAAAGTATGGCTGAGAAACTAAAATTAGCCTCAACTTGGTTTGGAGAGTTTTTCTCAGAAAGGGATCAGTAGTAATACATCTAATGTTATAATAACACCTAAAGAATAATGATAATAGGATTGCTGTCCATAGGTCAGTTTTTCACTCCTGTGATTAAAAAGAGAAGAAAATCTAAAAACAAAACCCAAAAGATCTAGTTTACTTTTTTGCTTGAAAAGCATTTTTGTTTTTATTCATCAACCAAGGCCACCAGCCTAACAAGACTATTTACATGATACAGACTATTTAATACCACTTACATGCTGTAGATTGTGAAGTGCCCCTATAGAAAGAGGGTATTTAAATATGATAGGTTTTGAATAGTTTAGAATATCCCTGTGGATATGGGGTTAATAGACTGTCATTAACAATGTTTTAAAAATACAATTAAGAAAGACATATACTATCTTGTAAGTATACTATATCATCTGTTTTTAATAATATGACAGTTTTCTATATCCTTATCCTTCTGAATCCATTACCCACAAATCACTGAGAAAAGCCAAATTGAAAATCAAGCAAACACATGAGAAAGAAGTGGTTTGATACATGAAAGGAACTCAGAACAGGTCAGTCTCTACACTTCAAGCACAGAGTATTATAGGAGAGAAAGGAATAGTAAAGCAATGGGTGTGAAACTAACACCTAACACCCACTGATGACAAAGAGTTTTTTCCAAATATGCCTGCCAATGCCATTTCTTTCATTAATTCAGGTCTATGTCTACATTTTTCATGAAAAATAGGAGGCAGTGAAAATAAGAGAAGCATAATACTGAATTACTGGGAACATACAAGAACTTAAACTCAATAATTAGCATCTTAAAATTGATATCGCTATAAATAATGTAATGACACACGAAATAATAAAATAAACTTGCAAATACTCTAGGTTATGTGCAATTATGGAAAGCAAATTGTTAACTAATGGCATTTCTTGTCTTATACTTTGGGCTTTATCCCTCCCTATTTTCCTATTCTCTTTGTTAAACTTGTTCTCTCTATTTCATAGTTTCTTTTTTACTCATTCTTTTAATTAACCAATCCTTGGCTGGATGAGGCTCAAAATTTGCAGGGTGCTGAATGAAGTGCTCATAAGTTGGCCTGTGTACTCATAACAACACTGTATAGATGACACAGTTAAAGCTGAGTCACAATGCCAATTGTTTCCAAGTATCTTTATCATATATTTACTCTTAAAATGATAATAAACCTTCCAGGTATGGTAGTACATGCCTGTAATCCCAGCACTTGGGAGGCAGAGGCAGTTGGATGTCTGTGAGATATTAAGTCCAGCCAGCCTGTTGTACATATCAAGGCCCAGGCCAACTGGGTCTATACACAGACCCTGTCTCCAAAAAAACAATAAAATAAAATAATATAATAATAATAGACCTTACCTCTGGATTTAAAGCCAAAAATAATATACATGTACAAGGTAAAACCTAAGGGCTTTATTATACATGTGTTTAATGTACATATCTCAGCTGGTTTCCTATGTGTTCAAGAAACTTGTATTTAGGTATTGCTTTGGGTATTTTTAAAGATATATTTACTACAGAATTATTCAAAGTCTGGATGTGGAAATCTTTAACTTATAGCACATGAATGCAACTATGTTTCAACATATTTTTGTTTGCTCTAGTTCTATTTTATTACTGTAGGCATTTAATAGCATTATCCAGAGAAAGAGTTTATCAACTAAACCAGACTGGCAAAAGAGGAATAAAAATGCTAATAATCCCAGCTTGATTTAGTATATTTGTAAGAAAATTTATAATAATTGAATGTATCCAGATTTATTTGTTCATATGCATGCATGAAAATGTTAATAGAGAAATGGTATTACTTCAAAATATGTAATCATTCTTTTTTAAACTGTGAAACTTGTTTTAGGTTCAATATGTTTTAGAAAATTCATAGTAATTCTATATCAATATTGTGGTTCATATATACAATATGAATATGGATCTAGACTAAAATTCACAAATCAGATTTTAAATGTGGCCTATATATGAAAGCTACATCATTCAACTCAGTATTTCAAAACTGATATTACATTCATTTATTACACTATAATAGAAGATGATGATTCTTTGTATAAAATATTCTGCAGAGTAAATCCAATATAATTTACATAATTAGAGTCTATCTTCATTTTTCATTTTTCTCTTTTATTTAAGCTATTCAACTTGTTAAAAAATAGATTTCTTTCAGCAATTCAGTTTAGAAAAGTGATTAAAAACTGAACAATAAATTGAACAAAGATTTCATTAATTCATTTCCAGCTTGTTTTAAACACAAATGCAATAGTTAAAAAAAAGAATACTGTGCAGGATGACAAAGTGGGTATTATAAACACTATCTTCCAAAGAGTATAAATTAACATAAGTTAAGAATTTCTTAGTGACTTCATCTCAGAACATACATTGTAGACATAAAGAAGTTATATTTATGGTAGTTAGGAATTTTTTTGTAGAATTCACTTTTCTCTATAGCCTACAAACACTCATCCAGTGCTTAGAGATTTAATTTCTATAAAATGTTGCCATATGAAGAAAGAAAAAGAAAAGAAAATACAAGCTAATTTTAATTTCTTATGATTAAGCAAAAATACAAGTCTCTTTTTTCTTTCTTTTTTTTTTCGGTATTTTTGAGACTGGGTCTCCCTACAGCCCCAGCTGGTCTGGAACTCACTATGTAGGCCAGGCTACCAGCCTAGCCTCCAACTCACAGAGATCCACTGGTGTCTGCCTCCTGAGTACTGAGATTAAAGCATGTGCCACCATGACTGGCCTGATCAGTTTCATTTGTAAATGTGTATAATATAAAATACATGCATAGAAATCATACATGTAAATACAATAACATAGCTATGTTGGATAATTTAAATTTTTTCTATTCTTTGTGGATGCCTATGTATTCAAAACCTCCAAATAAACTTATGCTGCTTTTATAATAAGAAAACAAAATGAATCTTATGTGTTTGTGTGTGTCACCTTTATTTATGTTCTATGTATTAGGATGTGTTCAGCTGTAAGAAATAGAAATATCAAACCAGAAGCAAGGGAGCTCATGCTTATAATCCCAGCATTCAGGAAGCTAATGCAGAAGGCTTGCTCATGTCTGGGACCAACCTGGATTAGAGTGTGAGATCCTGTCTCAAAAAAATTTTTTAAAGGAAGAAGGAAAGTGGGGACAGAGGAAGGGGAAAGGGTAGGGAAAGAAAGAAATAATATAAAAGAAAATAAGACAAGAAATATCAAACTAGAGAGGGCATTTTCCTATCTCATGTCCAAGTATGTCCAGAAGCAGGTGTGCAAAACTGGTTCACCTAGAACGCTGAGTCAGATTTTCTGTTCACACTGTTGTGATGCAGAGACCTGGGAAAGACCACTCAGACTCCAAATGTTCCAAATTAGCCAAATTTATTTGGTCAGTGACTGCACTCTCTGAACCAATTTAGAGAATGCAGCCGCTAGCTGGGAGATAGTAGGGTTTTTTAAGTAAAAATCGTAAGACATCTGGCATTTTAGTTAAGCAATTACAAGGTGCTAATGTTTTACTGCAGTCACCACCAGTGGCAGCTGCTCCTCGGTTCTCACAGGCATTGCTCCTTCATTCTCACAGGCATCGAGGTTGCTCCTCCACTCACCCTAGGCTGAGGCTGCTCTTCTGCCTGCCCAGTGCTGAGGCCGCGCTTCTGTTTGCCCAGTGCCACCTTCTTTCATCACTGCTTCTGCCTGGTCCCAGACCCCAGGGCTGGTGAGGAGACTGTATCACCGGAGCCGCATTCAGACACAGGAGACCAGGTTCAGTGATACATGTCTGCTTTAAAGAAGGCACAAGCTTATATAGGGGTAGTGGTCCAATCACGGCACAGTAAGTAGGATCCCTTATTAGCATAACAGACAGCGTCCTATTAGCATAATACACTTAGTGTCCTATCACAGAATAGAGGGTAGGATGCCTCATTAGCATAATGGGTTTCAGATTACAGAGCCTGGATTCCTGGAAACCACGTGACCCTGGCTGTTGCAATATCTAAGTGTTGCAATTTGGAATTCCAAGGGTGGTGATTAGGGAGTGGCGCGCTCTAGGCATCAGTCTCATGATCTGCTAATGGGAGCAAATGTCACAAGGCATTCCTTGTGGCTCCATTTCCCAGAACACTTAGCAATGATAGCTGAAGAAAAGGGCTTCTTTTTTATAATTTGCAGTGTGCGTGCATGCAGGGGGGTGGGGAGAGAGAAAATGAGAGAAAGAGAGAGAGAGAGACCTTTTGGGGTGAGAAAACATGAGTATCTCCTACAATTACCAATTAACTTCTCGAAATAAAATTGAGACTATAAAAATTACAAACTTAAATAGCACACAATTATAAGTATAGTGTAGTAGTTACTTTCCTGTGACAAAACACCATGACCAAAAGTAACTTATAAAAGAGTTTATTTGGGTTTATGATTCCAAACGGATGAGTCCACCATTGCAGGGAGACATGGCAGCAAGTAGGAGGCATGGCAGCTGGGGCATGAAGTTAAAAGCTCACATTTCTAACAGCAAATATGAAGCAGAAAGAGAGAAGTGGAAAGGGGACAAGGCCATAAGCTCTCAAAGCCAGCCCCCAGCAAGGCTATACCTCCTAAAGATTCCATGACCTCACACAACACCACCTAGTGAGGCTAAATACTTGAGCCTATGGGGAACATTTCTCATTCAAACCACCATGTGCAGCATAAAGACTAATTGCTGTGCTTTTTGCATGCTAATTGATTAACAAAGTCCTTAAGAGGTGCTGGCGAGATAAGTCAGCAGTAAAGAGCACATACTGCTCTTGCAGAGGACCTGAGTTCAGTTCCAGCACCTACATCAAACAGTTTACAGCTGCCTGTAACTTCAGCTTCACTGAAGCTCTAGCTGACCCAGAACTCATATAGACCAGGCTGGTTTCCAGTTCACAGAGATCCTCCTGCCTTCTAGGTACTGGAATTACAGGCATACACCACCATGTCTGTCTAAGGATTTTTAATTTTTCACATTTATTTATTTATTGTGTATCTACATGCCATGGCACACATGTGGGTGTCATAGAACAACTTGTGGGGAAAAGTTCTCTCCTTCCATTGTGTGTATTTCAAGGATCAAAATCATATCACCAGGCTTGCCAACAAGTACTTTTACCAGCTGAGCCTTCTCAGTGACCCCAGTTCCAAGTGTTTTAAAATCCAGTCAGAAGAATATTCATTGATGCTGAGACTGTATTCTACCTAATTATTGGCTTTCTTATGATTTTGGTTTATGGTGTTTGTCTTAGCACATGCTCAATAACCAAATGCCATAGACTTCATGGATTAAACAAAAGACATTTATTTCTCACAGATCTAGAGACTGGGGGGGGGGGAGAAGGATGACAGCATGGCCCTGTTTCTGGTGTGCAGTAGCTGTCTTCATACTTTATCCTATTACAGTAGACAGAGAGTAAGCTCTTTCATTACAAGGGCACAGAAACACTAATCCCATCATAAGGACTCTAACATGAACTCATCTAGGTCTAATTACCTCCCAAATGCCTCCTTACATCCCCATCAAGTTGAGGGATGAGGGCTTCAATCTATGAATGGTGGGGTACAAACACTGACTCCATAGCAGTATCTGACAGCCACTGTCAGTGAGTAAATTACATGGCCTCACACAGAAGCCTCATTGCTTCCTTTCACTATCAAATGAAGCCCTGCCCTTTTCAGACATCTTTATATCACCTATCAATCATTTGTGGGAACAGTCCTTGTCCTAAAATTGCTTAGCAATAGCTGAGATTTTCACCTTCTCTGTTCTCCTCATATTATATTATAAAATGTAGCCATCTATTTTTATATTGTGTATAAACTTTGATGTTTGCTATCTAATGTACAATTACTTAACCACATTATCAGTCCAATTATTGTTACCTCACTATTTCTCTCAGATTTTATGGTGACTTAATTTTATATTATAATTCCATGTAAACTTGTTCTCTATCTCTCTGTTGATCCCTCTCTGAACATCAGGTTTTTCTTCTTGAAGAACATACCACAAACATTTTCTGTAGCACATATCACTAAAGCTAGCTCTGGGCAAGTCAAATAGATGATGAGATGTGATTTTCTGATGATAACTGTATGACTCTCTGCTTGAGGCAAATTACATACAAGGCTTTAGCTTGCCTAGATCACAAATTTGTCATGCAAGAGTGCATTTTTTTTCATTGTGTACATAGGCATGGAGATAGAGGGAAATATTTTGTTAATGCAAAAAAAGGAAAAAAGAATAGGTCTCAACTCAAATGGAATAAAAGATAGTTTAGTTTATTTTGGAGCCAAATATGAGTGACCATGAATCAGAAATACAGATTTAAGGTATCCTCAAAACCATGATCTGATGGGGCAACAGTTTCATGAAATTTTTTTTATAGTTGTAGAACAAAGAAAGTCAAAAAAATCAAAACACCTTTAAGCACAGTGGTGGAAACATTAAGTAGGTGAGTTACCGCAACTTTTTGAGCAAGGGTTAAATAGAAGTCATTATTCCAGATTCTGTCCACATTGTAAAAGTCACTCCTACAGTCATTTCTTTACAAGGGCATTACCCTCTATGTTTTTCTAAGTAGTCAGCTTTCAATCGGTTCAAATTTTACCATACCACCTTTGGGCAAAGAGTCTTGCCTCAAACTTCAGGAGACAGGTGCTTTGCTACTCTGTTCATGTTCAGTGACCTCAGTAGTTAGTGCTTCCTATTTTTTTATAGTCATGACGTTGGTGTTCCCGTTGCTGAGATCTAGGTATAAGCATCTAGAAAACATCAGAATAAGAAGAACAAAAATGATATGTTCATTCAAACCACTCTTTGAGTCATCCTCTGTAAAGCAAAGCGACTGCACACTGAGGATTTCTTCTCTACTACTATTTCATAATTCAGAAGTGTGAAATGAAAGAAACAAAATTTTAAGAACTTTATAATTATAAAAATAATGTGGCTGCTATTGGGTATACAACTTACAATGTTAGCTATTTGATTTCTACAAATCCAGTATGTGCGTAAGTTTTCAGGGAGCTATGCAACACAGTACACACCTATATAACGACCAAGATCAGATAATTCTAAATGCATTGTGGTATGTTTCCTGACTGGCTGGAAGGGGCTGGGTGGTGGTGGAGGAGGAATTAGAAGAAAAACTGGCAATAACCCAGTGAAGTAATCAGTTTTAACAGTGTTAGATGAATATTAATTTCTCAGGTTTGAAAAATGTACCAGAAGAATGTAAAACGTCGATTTTAGGGCATGTTGATCGAAGGATTTAGAGAAAGACTCTACACTATCTTTGAAATGTTTCTGTAAGTCTAAAATTAGTCAAAGATAAATCTTTTAAAGTAAAATTATTTTTCTGCAACTGTTGGATGCAAGCATATATTCACATATGCATACATGTACACACATACATAGCACAGAGACAGAAGAAACGAAGAAAAGAGACAGTCCATACCAGAGTCAAGAAAGGAGGACTGCAAGAACAATGCCAGCATCAAGCCACGCATTTTGTAACACCACATAACACCAACAGACAGGAAGCTGTCTTAAGTCAGAAAAGTTTGCCTGAAATACACGAGAAAATAAAAATGAGCTTGGCCTAAGTACATAAAAATCTATTTTGCCAAATATCAACAACAGATGCAGAATAAGACAAAAATGTTTATTTCCTCAAGAACATGCTTTAAAATATTACAAAACCTTTATCTAAAATCATAGATTGTCAAAAATCAAAAGCTTTACTATTTGAATTTATGACATTAGGATGAGTGTACCTTTTTTGTTTGGGGGGGTTTAGGTTTTTGTTGTTGTTTTTTTTTTTGTTTGTTTCTTTTTGTTTCTTCTTTGGTCTTTTTGAGATAAGTTCTCCATGGTGACCTGGAACTCACTATGTAGACCAGACTGGCCTGGATCTCACAGAGCTCTACCTGTCTCTGCCACCAATGAAATGTCCACTTTTATCAGAAGACCCAAATCACTTTAACAAAGAGAAAAAGCTTCTATTTTTCAGTCAAGTTGCAGAACCACAAAAAAGGAATTTGTGTACACAGTCCATGTCTATATTAACTTTGTAGTTTCCAAGAAAACGTATCCTTGGTCCATATTTTAGTTCTGACCTTACGAAGATCCCCTTCCATAAAGCAGTGTTGGGTCTTTTGATGATTTGCTTTTTTGTTTGTTTGTTGCCTATCAAAATGATACTTCATTTTAATTTCTCCTAAACTTTGCACTTCCTTAAATTCCTACAACAAATCTATGCTGATCTTCGTTTGGTGAGGCATCCCATGGTTCCTCTGGGAAGCTCATTCTCTCCTTGCAATGTGCCAGTAAATTTACCTCTCTTGGAATTCAGTTCGTTCTATGAGATGGATTTGCGCTTATTGAACTAAGGTTCCCACTTGGCACTAAAAGTTCTGTAACTTCACAGAAAAGTAAGCAACAAAATATTAAGTTCAAATCCCAAACAAAGTTATAAGAAAAGCCAGAATGAAGAAAATAATGTCATCATCACAGACAAGGAAAACATTACTGAGAGAGATGGCTCAATTCAGAAATAGTAACCTACAACTCATTAGAATTAATAATCAAGAAAGAACTAGAAAGACTACAAAAGTTAATTCAAAGGATTACAATTTGCTATATGAACTTGAGCCAATTTCCAAGCCAACATTTTTGGTGTCAAGATATTCTCTAGTATTTATTCAAGTGGGACTCATGAAAAGGATAGAGGTCAGAAAAAGGGATTGGATCCCCTCCAACTAGAGTTACAATGGTTGTTAGCCACCATGTGGGTGCTGGGAACTGAACCCAGGTCCTCTGGAAGAGCAGCCAGTGCTCTTAACTGCTGAGTCATCTC